>NW_008238664.1:2271554-2437931 GCF_000691975.1 Corvus brachyrhynchos
CCTGGGTCGGTAAGAGGAGAGGCGTGTGGTGGCGGACCCCCGCCCAGCCCTCCCAAGCCCTGTCCCGCAGCAGCCTCACCCAGAAGTGCGTTAAAGAAATCAGTAATTGTCAGAGTGGCATGTTTCCTACAGCGGGACAGAAACACAATTGGAGGTGTAGGCTGCCAAAATTTCCTCCTCAACTTGGTGACAAGAAGTAGGAGGCAGGATTAGGATGGGTTCTCCCGAGCCAGGAAACGGCCCGTGGCGGCTGGTGTTGGAGGTGCGGCTCACACAGGCTTGTGGTGCTGTGCCTGTAACGCTGGGAAGGGCTGGAGAAGCAGGTACCAAGTGCCTCCAGGCTTTCTGCGTGCTGCGCTGCGGTCTTTGCTGCTGTGGGAGGTACGCAAACCTGCATGCGTTCGGGAAAGTTGAAACACTTTCATTGGATCCTGACTGATGTTTTCCACTATGGGTTTCAGCATCCCTAGGGTGCATCGTTACACTAACTTTAGGTAGGGGACAAGGACAGCACCAAAAAATCTTTGGGGAGGAGGTAATAGAGACTCTGTTCACAAGTTTGTTGGCTTGCTTGTAGCCAAGAGTGGGTAACAAAATACGGTTGCTGCGTGGTAACTCTTCCATGGCAAAGTATATGAAACCAATTAGTGGTGTCCTTTGAGCTACTACTGGACACATGTCCATGTAATGGTAAATACAGGCTGTCACTTCAGCAGTGGTGAGTGGACGCACAAGTGAAGTCTCCTGTCTTCTCTGAAGGTTGTCTTAGTAGCACAGCACTGCTGGTACCCACATGGTGCTGACTCCGAGTAGAGTCTGCAAAGAAATCCTCCTGGCAACTGCTATGGAAGTCAAATAGAAAATAATTCTCACTGCAGCAGAACACCCATTGCTGTGAACGCTGCCAGCAGCCTTTTCAAGTTAGCCAAGGTTAGTGGCAAAAGATCTACCTCTTGCCTTCAGTTCTTCTACAGAAACTGCAGTTGTGCCTGGTTATTCATGTGTAGTTTATATAGTGTATCTGCTCCTGAATGCCAAAAAACCCATTCCCTATTAGAAGTGGTAGGAAGGTTACAGTTTGCTTCAGTGATGAAACCCTGGAAAACATTTATAAAATAGTTTTATAGTGGGAAATTCTTCCAGGAAACTAAAGTATTCAAACTTCTGTTGCCATTTTCATAGTTTGGATCAACAAGTGTGCCACCTAAGTGGCAACTGCCAGGGAGATTGTCCTTTCTGTGGAAATGAGACTGGGAAACTGTTTTTCCACAGCAAAAGCTGATGGCAGCATGTGGCCTTCATTAGTTGCATTTAGGGAGAAAAACTGCTTTCTTACTCTGGTTAGGTCATGCTATAATAGATTAGGGTAATTTCAGTTCAATTCAACTTTTTAAGATGGTATTAAATACGTTTTTGTAATGAATATACGCTGACTGTATTTTTACTAGATGCAAAAGTGACTAGGAGTAAATGATGAAGTTTCATGTAACAGTGCTCCTAAACTTTAGGGCACAAAGGTTTTCTGTTTCCTACTCTGATTTCTGGTTGAGTTCAAAGTATTCTCCTTCATCTTTCCTTTCTCTCTTCTGGGCTCTTCACTATATCTCAAGCCTTGGCTTTGCTCTGAGACAAAGTAGTTCAAAAAGTTGACATCTCTGGGGCTGTCATGCCTTCAGACATCACAGCAATGCAAAGGAGGAGAAGCTTGAGGGGAAAGAGAAAACCATTGCAGTAAATTACTTGAATGCAAGTTTGGTTAAGACTGCAGGTCTCTGATGGGTTGAAGCAAAAGTTAATCCTTACATTTGCTAGAACTATGTGGAAAATATGATATTTCTGCAGGCTGATTTTAGTAAATGCTGTCATGTTCTTCATATGTGGAAAGGACAAAAAGCACACTAAAGCTTTCTGGCTTTGGAGGAGTTAATCATCTCCATGGAAACTGATGGCAGTGTACTAGTGCAGTGTTTAGACAGACTAAACTACATGCTGGGTTATAAAACACATTGTGGGGAAGAAAGGGACTTGGCAGCAAGTTTTTATCGCTCTTGAAACTTCTGACAAAATACCAGCTCTAAAGGGAGGAGTCAGTGCAGTAAGGGCTGGAGCAAAAGAGGCTTTAAAAACAGCTCCTAAAACAATATAAGAAATTAACTAGCTAGGTGGCAGCCTAGGAGAGGCTTTTCATCTTCAGAAGCACTGGATTTTGAAGAAGGAGAAAACTTTTAGTTGAGGACTGTAATGCAAACTTCTACTGTTGGTGTTTTGTGCTTAACCAGTGAAGTCTTACTCTCAAGTTCATTCTCTTCTCCTTTAATCTGATCTCACTGGACATTTAATTTTTCATTTTCCAGTGGCTCAGTTCTGATACAGCCTCCCAACCCTGCAGTTATTAGAAGGTTTTAATCTTTACAGAAACAGATGGTCAAATAAACCCATTGGAAAGGGAAGGATTTCAATATGTGCATCCTTTGAAAGTGAAGGGTGTGGTCTTTGAAGGAATCTTGAACGTCATAAATAACGATATATACCTTTTTAATTTAAAAAAGGAGGGAGGGGAGAAAAGAGGTACTACTGCTAGACTGATCACAAGGGATCTTTTCACTCAGCCTGAGTGTTCCAGCTTGATGAATGGAGCAAAAGTGAAGAGGTGTGTCTTGTCTGGCCCTGTGGGGTCAATCAATAATAAAATTGCTGTTTTAACTCTTGGCTTTCTTTCTTTAACGGGATCAGTAAGTGCCAGAAGAGGCAGTACCATAATTGGACAAACAGCAACTGCTATGGTTTGCCATCTGAACTTCGCTTCCTCCACTCCCGCCCTCTGCCTACGACCCCTTCCAGATGTGAATATTTTTCTTTTGTTTGAATTAAGAGACCTTTTGAAAGAAAAGACACCAGGCATGCTTTGTTCTTTTGTGACAAAGCTGTGACATTTCCAGCTGGACATAGCTGACATGAAAGGGACTTGTTTGTCCTTTTTTTGCACGAACAGCAGGAACTTTTGAGCTTGGCTGCTGAATGTTGAATTCACAGGTTTGGAAAACACCTCCTGCTTGGCCCCCTCTGCCCCACATCTCCTTTCAACAACAACAAAAAAAACAAACCAAAAAAACCAAAAAAAAAAAAAACAGGGACGAAAATATGTGAAATTGCAGACTGCAATTTGACAAACCAGTCTGCAAGTGATAAAGCACTTTGTTCACTCCACAGCTGTCTTACTTCTGTCTTGTGCATATACTTTAGAGAACAGCTATGGCACTATTAGATGTCTCTTACCTAAGTTCAAAGAAGCTCAAAGTAACATTTCTTTGTATGGTTTCTGTTGGGAGAAGAAATACCTGTATCAGGAAGGATGCCAGTGGGTAGTGCTCCTCTCTGTTCTAAATAACCTCACTCTCGGTAAGATGGAGTTGACGAGCTTTGGGGAGGTGAAGGTAAGTTCTTAAGGGTCCCTTGGTGCTGGTGAAGCCATTCTTTATTCCATCCTCCTATACCCAGAGCACTGAGCCCACAACACCTGCAGTGGTTCCCATCCTTTGAACTGAGAATGTGAGAGAAGAGCAAGGAAGAAGCAGTAAAGAAGGAGGAAACTCATGAATGTGTTTGGCTTGGAGTCTAAGATTTAGACAAATCTAATTGATAACCTGCTCTTTCACTGCTCTTCTTGAGTTGGTCATTCCACCTTCTCACTCATAAGCTAAAAGAGATGTGCAGAACACTTGATCATGCGTGAGATTTTGAACATGCTTTCCTTAGTTTGTTGTAGTGACATCGAATGTGCTGTCTTAGCCTTTAAGGTAGACAGGTAAGGTCTCCCAGATTGTTTTAAAAGTTTTATAATAAACCATCTCCAATTAATTATACCAATCTTTAGGGTTGAGATTAATTTAAAGCAATTTTTTTTTTGTTTCATGTTGTGGTAATGGTTGCAAAAGTATATCCACTTTGGAATCAGACTTTTGTTGAGGAAGTAATGATGTGATTTTATTTTTAGACTGGACTTCCCTTGGAGGCATTTTAGAAGCAGGAAATCTGAGAAGCATCCCGTAAAGCTTCAAAAAATAATAAAAAAAGTACTTCAAATTTCATTTTATGTGGGAAGAAATTGAGAAGATTTGTTTAACTTTTACGGAATTCCAATGTCCCTGGTAAAAACTTTGTTGAAAGAGGGTGTTCCTTGTGACTGGTCATGTCTCCTGACTGAAGGATGGCCACTCGCAGCTGAATTGTCCTATTTAGTAGAAGTGGAAATAGAAGTTGCTTCTTTGTTGTTTTTTTTTTTTTGTGTGGTTATTTGCAATTTTAGTCCTTATAAGAGTAGTGGGATCTGGAGTTTGTCACTTCTCCAAATGTATGTATTAAAAAATAAAAGTAGTGGAAACTACTGTTTGGAAGATGTAGTGCAGAATGTTTTATCTTTTTATTATTGCATATGCTCACTCAAGATTTCCTGCAGGAAGTATCTCCAGCAAGGCCTCTGAGCCAGCAGAGAGCCAGATGTTCTAACCTTAAGCCTTGGAGCTCCTGCTTTATGTACATTTCTTCCCTTCTTATTTTCACTGGTTTCCCATGTGCTCTTTAGAACTCTCCACCTGCCAATTGCTCCTCTGATGTTTCTGGACAGAAGTGGGCTGGTGGGAACATAGTTATGTCCAGCCATACGCAGTACTGGTGTTTTTCATCTGGGTTTGGGAAGGACCTGCCTTATTCATGTTGCTTTTTCAGGATGAGCAGATTTGATTGTTTGACCATAGGAGAAGTGGCACAGGGTGACAAATTCATTCTCATCTTCATCAGTGGACTTCCCTCATTCCAAGACACTAATACAGTTAGTCCTGCACTTTCCGAGTTTCTTGGATATGGCAACTGAGTTGCGTCTGATGAAATGGATCTCTGTACTCAAGTGCAATCCCAGCCAGGGTGGGTGGGGCCAAGAATTTTTAGTAGGAGCACTCACTGAGTCACCTTGCCCTAAGTTGGATGTTAAAACCATTAAGATGGAAACTTAGTTTTATGACATAACAATGCTGTCTAAGATCATACTTCTCTTTCCTCACAGCTCCAGTACCATGTGGTGCTCTTACGTACCCCAACCAAGCATGCATCACAGAAGGAGCCCATTTGGTCTGGGCAGGAGGTCTTGGAATTAAAGGAAACTTCCACCAGATGCTGTCTGGGAGTTTGTAAGAATGGGTAAACCTGAAAGGACAGCTTGGTTTGAGTTAACAGGCAAGACCAGGCATGCTGTGTTTGCCAGCTCTGAACCAGACTGACTAAGCTAAGGAACTTACTTTCAATCCTAACAATGTCAGCAGTGCGTGTGTTTGAATTTCCCTATAATTATGGCTTTTTTTTTTTCATTTCAAGATGAAGAGGCTTTTGCTCTAATCTCCTGCTTATTGCTCTAGACTTTCAGGGTATGATTCTGTCTTTCATGATAATATAAATTGAAATTAAATTATACTGGTAAAATGATAGTAGTGTAGAAGATGAGAGGAAAATTGCGCTTTCAAGCACCAATTAGTTAAGTAAATGCAGAGTTCATTAAAGGCCTACAGTAGCTCATCTAAACCTCTGAAGAACATCCACATGTGACACTTGAAATTTTACTGGCAGAACTTTATTGGACTGTTACTACTCTTTAAGTTAACTGTCCTTACATAGACTTCTCTGAGACAAGGCTGATCAGAGCAGCTGACTACATTTGAAACTATTGCAAGACTTGTTTCAACTTTTCCTCAGCTTTGTGGCACTGAACACTTTGCAAATTGCTCAGCTGAAGGTCAACCTATTTGGTAACCTTCTGTGTAGAAGTACTCAGAGCTCATGGGAGGGATGCACACTGCTGGGGCTTTATCACTTCTCTGCCCACCAGTGACATGACTGCCAGTGCTATTTGCCCATAGTGGCCTAGGGCCTTATTTAAAACTAGGGCTAAACTGGGTCTGCTTTGGAATAGCTTGAGAAAAGAATGTTAACCAATGTGAACTTCAAGTTTCTCCTATTTGAAAGTATTAGGCTGGTGCTGGACCTGAGGTAAATGAGACCAAGGTGGGTTAAATGGATTTACACCCTCTTATACAAGATCTAAAATCTGCCCTAGTAATGAATATGGAGAGGAAATACTGAACCTGCCTCATAAGCCTCATGCTCTGTGTAAGGCAGGTGCATTGCCACTTGTCTCACCAGTATTTCACCACCTTGTATCAGGGTTGAATTTGACTTGATCGTTTCAGGTTTCTAAGAGGAATGTTACAAACACTAGAGAGCTGAAAAGCTATTGTCAAAACAAAGTTAACATTCTGCTGTAATGTGAAGTAGTTCTCTGGAGTGACCAGACTGAAGATGTAGTGCATTAACTGACAGTGTCTAACAGCATAAAAATGCAAGTAATTTCACATAACCCTGATTACTTTATTCATCCAAAATTTCTGCCTGCTAGAAAAGATTGTGGGAGTCTTCTGGAAGCAAGTCAGAAGTCTCTTGAGTTGCGTGGTGCTAAAATTAATGTTGACTATGAATAGTCCAAATTCCTGTTAGTGTTTATGTAAGACCTTTCTAAAGGGCAATTTGAGCCCTTAGAAACAGTATACAGACAATAAAACTCAAGTTAAATAGCAGAGAGGTGCATGTACAAAAAATTATATCAAGCCTTGTAAAAATCAGCTGCAGTTTGCCTGTGATTTAGAATCTCATTTTTACTTTAGGAAGAAAGGAGGTGGTTTGGGGTGTCCCTCCTTGGGCAGAAATGTGCCAAGAACCAGCAGAGAGCAGTGCTTGGGGAGTGGGGAGGCCATTGTCAACTTAGGGGTATGGTCTTGGGCTGTGGGGAACTAGAGGTCTGTGTCAGCAGGCTCAGCTTTGAAAACTTCTGTCATTATTACAGGTTGGGGAAGAGAATGGCCACAGCAATAGGCCCAGTGGAAACAGGAGAAGGTATTTAGGAGCTGCAGGAGTGGCAAAGGCCCTCCAGAGACTATCTCAGAGTATAATGAGGAGAGAAGGATTCCTGAAGAAAGTGGAGGTGCAGTGTGGGAGCTGCAGTGAAGAACTAGTACAGGCTGGTCAAGCTAGGAGGAGTCACTAGCTGTGACACATGGCAGGCCACCCCATCTGGAGCTATGGGAACTATGTGGGACATGCCTAAGGTGGAAATTATCCATCCAGGAGAGTAAGTGTATACTTGGGCTTCAGGGAACACTTAAGTAGGAGAACCCACATAAAACGATCTGATGTTCTATTGACTGATCTCTAACAGCCTGTAACATGTTTATTTCTGACTGGCAATCAAGGCTTAGGCTTTGAAAAAACCTGGCTGTGTGGAGTGGCCACAGACAGAGCACATACCCTTTAGTCTATCTGGACTCCAGCCAAGCTGTTGTCTTCCTCCATTCAGATGAATGCAAAGTTCCTTCAAATAGCCCTTCAAGAAATGCAGGTTGTATGGGTGTGTGTGCAGGGCTTGGTCTTTGATTTTGCCAGGTGAGTTATAAGGAAAATACTGCTTAGCTGGAAAATGATTCACACTGAGCAGCAGGAGAAGCAAATGAAATGAAGCCATATATAACATGCTGTCATCTATAACATGCTGTCTAAAGGTACTTTTGAGATACCTGAAGTAGTAACCTCTTCGGGAGATCAAAGGAGGGTGTGCATATTGTTCAACAAATTGTTACTGATCCCAGGCAACATACACACTCATAAAAATGCCTACAATCTTCCTTAGATACCTGTCTGTTTCTAAAGTGTCAGAGCTCTGTAATCCTGCTGGTTCATCAGAGTTTAGAACCAGTTTACTGGGGAGGTAAAAAAAGGTATGTTAAAGGGCCCAAGGAAGAAAAAGAGACTTCATAGATTCTTCCTTTCTTAATTCCTCAGTTTTGACATAAAAAGGCCCAGCTTTCTGCTGGCCTGCATGATCACTGGTACTTTGGCAAAGCAGCTATAAATTGTACCAACTTTGCACAAAACTTGAGCAGGTAGCAATGGCTACACCAGGTGCAACAGCATGAAGGTAACACATTATTAGTTCTTGCTCCCCACTGATTCATTTAAAAAAAAAGTCACACAACAGCACATAGGAAACAGGAGTACTTCTGTTTCACAGGGCTATATTCAAAATGACCCAGGCTCCTGCTGGCCTAGAATGAAGGACTTGAATTTTAACTCCCTCATGCTGCATTGTAATTACAGTATGGAGACTTCAACATCTGTTTCCTTTTCTCCATGTTTCCCTCAGTATTGGGTGTTACTGCAGTGAAGTCAGCAGGGAGGCCTGCTGGCATTATGTTAGTCTGTTAATTTTCTATAGAGGGGCACTGGAGCATTTGTTCAGACAACAAGTTCAATCTCTCATGCTCAGTGAATACACGAACAAGCAAAGATCTTGCTCCTCTGCTGTTTAATCAGCCCTCTCAAATTTCATGGATCAGCTGTAAATAGGAAGCTCTCCCTCCAGCGAGTAGGTTTTGTTGTTGGTCTCCAAACAGTTAAAATGTAAGGGAGAAATGTTCTTGCTTGTACCAAGACCGGAAAACCACGGAATGGAAAACTTCCACTTAACTTTGAAAGACAGGAAATGGCTGGTGTTGGAAAGGGAGCAGGTACAGGAGGAGTGAGCCAGGGGACATCAGTGGAAAACCAACTATTCCCCAGACACTTCTCCTTCAGCTCTGTTCTTTTGGGGGATGGAGTTCCAGGCTGACCCCCGTGCTCCAAGCCCTTTATACCCTTTCCAATCACCCACCCCAGTTCCCTACTTCCTGCCTCCTCTGATGCTGCTATAAATATCCTGCCTGCCTTTCATAGGTCCAGAGAAATGCACATTGCAGATAAAAGGGATCTGAGGTGACAGTATGAAAGAGCTTTTAGACCAGCTCTTGTGAAGTGACTGACTGCTGGGTCCTCTGCTTTACTCTGTGAAGTGTGAGATTGCTGGGTCCCCTGCTTTAAATTTCTGGAAGAGTGAAACTCCCTGTTTATCATGCTCACCTCTGGATTAGGATATATGGGTCTGTTTCTAAGGAAATTATTTCTTCCAATAGATAATGTGCTACATATGGTGCAGAGCTGACAGCTGAAAGAATTCTGGTATTTGGGAGAATGTAGGGTGGGGAAAAGATGGAACTAGTTGAGAGACCACACTGCATGCAAAAGTATAGCACTTGCAATACTGAATATCTTAAATGCTTTGGCGAGGTGGATCAGTCCAAGAGGAAATAAAAGAGCAAAGTGATCCCTGGGGCACTTTAATAGCCATCATGTACAATACTTCAATAGCCACAAAATACCCAGCCCTCCCTTAGCATCCTGCAGGGCAAAAATCACAAACCCAGAGAAGTGTGGGAAGACAAGAGCTGCAGTTCCTGTGCAAGAACTTCAGTATTGCAAAGGATTGTGCTGGGGTGAGGGCAGGATGAGTTCTTAAGCTCTTTGTTTTACTTTTTTAAATATGAAGAGCAGCACCTGTCCCTTCTTTATTTTTTCCTTTTTTTTGTTCCCCAAGGGGTTGGGGATTAAGGATTTAGTTGGTTATTTCCTTAGAGGATCAAGATAAAGAAAGAGACTTCAATAAGTCTCTTTCCATCTTCTCTACAGACAGTATATTTTCAATAGAATTAAGCAGCTGTCCTGCTTTCCCCACTGTGTAACAGTTTGCAGCTTTACAGAGAAGCACAGAAATAGAAGATTTTATAATATCAGATAGAACTTCTAGGTGTACTTTAAGAGACCCTAAATTATCACAGGAAGGTTTTAAGGCATTCAGAGAGAAGCTCAGCTAGCTCAGGTGGCAAATAGCCAGTGATCTTTATCAGTATTTTGCCTTCAACACCTTTACTTTGGAACAAACACACTGCAACAGAACCTATGGTAGTGAGTCATTTGCATCATCCAGCGAGGCTGGAGTCCTGATACTGATAAAATATGCTTCCCAGAAGCCTAATATGGGATACTCTGACTTTCCCAAAGCTCCCTTCTCAGGCTATCATCTTAATTCCTCATTATTAGAGATGGATTCAATCCATGGAGTTTTAAGTTCCTTCCAAAACTCTTTAGAGTCATACTTCAACTCTGGAGTCTATTTTTCTTTATCAGGATGAGTGTCTAATCTACCTCCCCCATGCATTCTAAATTACAGCTGTCTCTTGAGTTTGCCAGTGTGTTCTGGTTTCCTCTTTTTCTGTTTGAATGGGAGGCCAACAGGGTGGGAAGCAGGTCCTTGCCAGCCTTTATGCCAATGGCATGTTTAAATTGATTGAAGAAATGGTGTAGATTGAGAGAATCAGACCGCACCTGTCTGGTGTATTTGGCTGTATGGGAAACAAAGCTTTCACTAGTACCGGAAAGTTTTCAAGCCAATAGGTTCCTTCCTGTCAGTGCAAGATCTCGTGTTTGTTTCTGCATGCCCTTCTCTCACACCAATTTCCTCTAGTACTAATGGCTGTTGGAAGAGCTGGGTAAAGGAAAGCACCGGGTCTTTCTTTCCCTCCTGTCTCAGAAACTGCTTTCCTGTTTGTCCTTTATGCAGTATGGCAGCTTGGGCTATTGACGTAAACTTTGTCCTTTGTGCTGTTCAAAGCTCCTCTCTTCTGACTTTGACATTGCCTGCTCACATCCTGATTGCTGTTTTGACAGAAAGAAGGAGAGAGGACAGAACAGGATTCTGAGGTGGTAGTTGTCTTGGCACACCCTGGGGTTCACATTTTTGTGCAGCTTCTGTGTTCATCAAACCCTCATAAGGTCAAGCACATGGCTGGGTTCCTTCCAGCACCTACTCCTTAATATATATGTGGACCAACAAGGAAAGATCGACAAAAGTTGTTATTGAAATACTGTGGTGGTACTTTGAGGAAGCATCGCTAGGTTGCACTGTTAAAATATGGCAAAGGCAGTTTTGGTTCAAAAAGATATCCAGGTCTTGAATGGGAGGGAAAGAATTCAGAGGCATTTTCTAAGATGAACTGCTTAGCCCACTTGGTTCCCTTGCAGTACTCATCTTAACTTGGGCAATTAGAACCAAAATGCTGATGAATGTAATTTCCCCACTGAATTTTGGACTGTACCTCTTTATTCTACTTTTTTTCCTCATGTGAACATCTCTGCTAGAGTTGCTGCAATGTGCTGTGTTGTCATAAACATACTGAAATTCAGTAATGTGGACAATCATTGTACACCGGGATCAACAGGTGTTAAATAAAATAAAATAAAATAAATCTTGTTTCTGTATTCCCAGGGTAATTCCCTTGCCAAAGACCAGGCGCTGAATGGAACTATACACTCATGAGCTAGCTGCATGTTTGCCTGCCAATGTAATAGCAAGAGCAAGCAGGATCTGTAATGCTTTTACCCAGAAAAACAAAACTACATTTTGGTGAGATTTCCCTATAATGATGGTGGTTTCAGATCCATTTTGGTTTTGGAATATATAGGTAGCAAAGCTAAAGCCAACAGAACTAGACAATGCCAGTCTGCTTTCTGCAGAAGCAGTAATGTTTCAGCTATTCAAGATTATATTTCTTCTCTGCCCTGTTTGGAAGGTGGCAGGGGAATCCTTAATTGTCTTGTTGTGTTTTCCTTAAAATCCCTTAACAGAAAATGTTACTGCAATCTGAGGCAATGAGAATGTAATCTGTGGCTGTTTTGCATAGTTGGATAATTTGTTGTTTTTGTTTTTAAGCCAACTTGTGACTCTCTGAGCCTAACACTGTTCCAAATCTTATTAATAGCAGTCCTTGACATTTTAGAGGTTTTATCTTTTCATTATTATTTATACATGCTCATTTCTGAGTTTGCTAATGTGCACTTGCACTTCCCCAGCTTCCTTGCTTGTGGAAGGAAGCTGTGGAAGGAAACAGTGTGCACCAACAGCATGGTTTTGTTAACTGGGGTTCTGCTTATCCCACAGAGTATTGGAAGTGAGCATGAAACTATACATTGGTAAGCCACACCTCTGATTTTTCTCAGGGGAAAAAAGCTGTGTAACTATTCTTAGCTGGTATATTGCGTGTGAAATTAAGCAGTTCCAAGGGGATGAACAACTGCTATTCAGAGGGAGTACCTTTATGTTTCTGCCTTCTCCTCAGAGCTACAACAGTTCAGTGTTCTTGACTCAAAGTGTATCCTGGGGTAGGGGACAATCAGAGCCGGAGCAAGGCTGCCAAAGCCCAGGCTTAGACGTGTGCCTCGTGTGCATGTGTGTACATCTTGCGGTTCGGTGATGACCCTGGTGACTTCTTGAACTTTTAATGACAATGCAGCTGTCTGTTCATGGTGCTAATTAACCCAAAATCTGATTCCTCCCTCCCCCTCGTTATCCATCGCGTGAATGAGATGTGAAAACAAGAAGACGACTTTTCCCGTGCCCTTAGGGCTGTCTGAGCCTGGCAGCAGTGACCCTTTCTGAGTCGAACAGAAAGAGCTGCTGCGCAATGGCCCATACTCCTTTTTAATGGGTTGTTAAGATTCCACCTTCTCCCCCTCCCTCCAGTCCTGTAACAGTTCGGAGCGATATGGCACTTAGGGGAAAACAGCTGCAGGAATAACTTTTCTTTCGGAAAGCCAAAGACAGCTGTTCAGTTTGTAAGTCAAGGGATTCCTCCACTAATTATTTAGGGCCTGATCCCACTCCAGTTAAAATCAGTAGGAAGATTCCAGCTGGGTTCGGCAGGCAGTTGAAGGAAGCAGCTTCAGGAAGCAGCCTGTAATCAAACAATACTGCTTCAAAATGTTGGAAACAGCCAGAAAGGAAAAAGAGAGTAGGAAGGCATTTGTCACGGAGTTGACTTTCTGACTTGCCTGCAGGCTCAAAGTACGAGCACTCAGCAGGCCAATGTTTTACTTGAGGAACAGGTTAAATTAGTGTCTGTGGTATCCTAAGTTGCTTTTAAAAAATAGCTCTTGTGGGTCTATGTTCATTTACAGTCTGCAGTGTTGACAGACTTTTATTGGCACAGTGAATTAAAAGACTGATCTTGAATGCTGATTTTAGTTTGGATACTCTGAGATCATAGGGGATAATGGCTTACATTTTGAAATTATGCAAGTTCTCAGCACCTGCAGCTCTCATTGGTATGCATTTACTTGCCATGTCTGAAAAATGAGGAGAAAAATGGAATTAGTCTTGCTTCTGTTATTAGAGATTGTTGTTGTCACCTGATTTATACAATGAAAGAGAATGCTAGAAACTTGGTGAAGAGTTTTTTGAAACAGAATTTCTGTTTCATGAAGAATTTTGAAATGGCGGAAATTTATTCCATCTGAAATGTGAGGGAAAATGATAGTATTGGAGTTTTCAGCATGGCATTTTCTGGGAAAAGTGATTCAGATGCATCTGAATCTAGTGTTTTGAAGGATTAATTCAAAATGTCCAATTTGAATGAAGGTGTCCTTTCACATCAACATTAAGACTTCAAGTGCAACTGAAGAGAATTGCTGATGAAGGATCAAAATAGGTTGAATTTTTTCTGAGAAAAAAAAATGAGGAAACAATTTTGCTGAAGTCAATATTTTCCTTAGAAATTTGTGACTTAAATAAAGCCATGATCCCTGTCAGGAAAAAGCCTTTCCAAAAACATGCCTGATGGCTTAACAGTAACAGCCTCCCCTTCTGGAAGTGCTGATTTTGATCAGGTTACACACTACCTCTCAAGCTGGCAGAGATTCCAGTTCATTAGTCCTTCAAGGTTTATAGTTAGCTTTTTCTGATGCTGAGAATTCTCTTTAAAACACGAATCTAGCTTTTCCTGAATGCTGAGAATTCCCTTTACAAGACAAATCTAGATTTCCTTAGTTTGCTCCAGTCCTTGTCAGTGGACTATTCTCCTTGGGTTTGCTGCATTAATGAACAAACAAGTTTGCTTTGTGATTGTGTCACTGCCAGTGGACTGAGACGAGGTATTTCCCCTTGTATTTCTGTTAGTTCCCTCCCTGTCAATGTTTAAACAAGCTTACACCTGTGTGCCAGGTGCAAGCTTAGCTCCAGCCCTGAAAAGCTGGCTCTTGAGAGGGTGGTTCATTACCTTGCCAAAATAGTCCTGTTACAGCAGTGTCTGAGGAGACCTAGACAGGCAGGAAGCAGTCAGGCTCAGTGGATACCCTGGAAATGATTACCCTTCTCTGTAAACATTCAGCACTGCAGTATCCAGAGAACTTCTGCCTCCCAAACAGTTAATGGGCCTTAGAGCATTCAAAAAATAGCCATCACTGCGCCAGGGCAGCTGTGAAATGATTATCCAACCATATCTTGTGACCTTTAGGTTTTTTCTAAAAAGTTACAAGGACACCTAAGAAGTGATATGGGAATGCAAGCTTGCCTCCCTCGAATTGGAAATTTATGGAAGTTTTCAGTAAGAATTCTTCCAGAAGCTCTCAAACTCCAGTAGCACAGATGAGATAAGAGATTGGTATGTTCACTTTAAGTGAATCTCCATCAGATGCATAGGATCAGACTTGAGCATTTCCATTTAAACATTTAAAAAGTTGTAAGCACTTCTTAGCAATACTGTCTAAGAATAAAACAACATGGGTTATTCTTTAATTTGTATAAATAATTTGTTGTGCAAAAAAAGAGTCAACAATTGGTGGTAGACAGGCACTCATTCAGTGTAGTCTCTGTGCTTACAGAAGTCTGGCTAAGAGTCATAACTCATTAATAGGTCATTGACAGCACCAAGGATGCATATAAACATCCAGGTAATGATACACTCCCTCTAGAAATCCATTTTGATTATGGTCTAGTGGGTTGTTCATGGACATGAAATTTTGATGAAAGTATGTATGAAGGCAGTGTGGGTAGTGGAAGACTGAGATGGTTATACTGTTTCTCTCTGCACTGCAATTTCTATGGAATACCTTAGGCTAGTCTGTCAGTAGGACAGTCAGGGAGTTTGAGCAAACTGCTTGAAGAAGAAAGGTGACTGGCCATCGGCTCTCTACCTTTTCTGCAGTCAGTGCTGTGTCACTGCACCAGGAAAATCCTTCGGGGCCAGAGGATGTACAATGTGCAGTATTTGTGTTACTCATGTAAAGAGTTGTTGCTTGTAGATGTTTTCAGAATTCCAGGCCTTCTCATTACCTCTTTCATGAGATGTCTCATATCACTTTTTTTTTTTTTTTTTTTTGAAAACCTGATTTACACAACAAATCAACACTGAGTTCTTCAGACCTTCTAAGGTCAAATATGAGGGATGATGCTTTGGAATGCAGTTATGACAGGGCACTACATGGACTTCTGGAAAGTTCTGGATAGGTGGGCAGATTGCCCAAATTGCCTGACCTTGACCTGTAGGCTGCTGGGAACTGTGGTATGTGAGGCTCATTCAGGACTCAGGGAGGTTTTCTACCTTTTTAATGAACAGTGAATCAGGATCTGAGTGCTACACCTAAGGGTTTACGTGGTGCTCAGACTCCAGGGTAAAATTCTTCATGTATCAAAGATCAGCTGCATTGTAGTAATTACTGTGATTACATAACAGACATTAATAAAATGGGCAATTAGTAAATTCCTTAAGCATTATGATGTGACCAGAACTGTGTCATGGACATGTCCACTGTATGTGAACAGTCTGCAGACGCTGGCAACTTCAGAACAATTGATGACATCTTGAGAATGGTGGGCAAAGATACTCTTTTCACTGGGGAAATTGTTTGAAGGCAGGTTTAGTTCCAGGGTCTGGCAGACCAAATATTAGGTGCTGTCAGGCCTAGTGCAGATAGGAGCAGCAGAGCAGCACATGTAGGCCTGACCTGGCTAAATATGTATACCTCTGTGGTGTGGACAGCTGCTTAGCCTGTCAGTTTAGTGCAAGTTTTGTAATGCAGGAAGGAATTTGCAGGCCCACCCAGTACCCTTGAAATCTATACATGTTCCCAAACAGTTCTTCCTCGCTAGCTCCTACGTGCAAAATTGAGCATAAACCATGTGATCAGTGGAGTGCAGCCTCCTCGCAGAACGCTGGCACCCATCCCAGATGGGCAAGGTGCTGAAGCAAGGAGAGTCCTCTGAAGTAACCTGATGAAGCAGGGAGTGTCCAGGCCTGTGGCTTTTGATAATCCCTCTTTTGAAAGGCTTACATGGGCTGTCAGAGATGCCCTATTTCTAATGCATAGATGAGAGCAGCCTCCAGATGTTCTCTTTAGCAGGACTGTCTTTCTTCCTCCTCTGCCTCCTGTTGAACTGTGTGGATCTGGTGCCCAGTGGGTTTGTGGATTGCACAGTGGGTTATGAAAGACTAATAAATTGGCAGATTTGGTTCAGAAGTTTTTCTATTGCATCCTTGAAAAATACACTGATGAATTTATGATGCTTGTTAATTCTGGTTATACCCCAGGGGAAGTCTAGCACTAAGGAAAAAAGACATGCCAGTTCTATGTGTCTGGTTTTGCAGAAGTCTCATCATTACTTGAAATGCAAAGTAACACCTACCAGGTTCAAGCCCTGGGCATTCACTGGTCAAGTGCTGGATCAGAGCATCTGCCCTCACCTCCTCTTTTGATGTATGTGAGCCATCTCATGGCTGCTTAGTGTAGACAGTGGGTTTGTTCTGAAACCTGGTATCAGCTTGCAACACAACAGCCTACAGAAGAAATGACCATAGCCCAGTAAAGCAACTTATCTACAGATTTGCAGACGGGGGACTTCCCTTTCTCAGCAGAACTGAAACTTCCTGAGCAATTAATAGTAAGTAAAAAAATTAGAAGAAAATTCAAAAGGGTGTGTCTACACTGCCTCTTCAACCTGAAATCTCATTGTGTACCCATTTTGTCATTTGAGGACTGTATATTACCCTTGTTTAGTCTCAATAGTACTTTGCTTTTAAAGGAGTACCCATGGCCTCAAGAGAGAAAAAGTCTGCTCCATGTGAATCAGAATGGGACTTCTGTGATTGTAGTAGGTTCTTAAAAATATCACTTGATCCATTTTAATCACTTTAGCACTCATTCTTGCAGTTTATCATCATGATCTGTGGAAATGGAAGATCAGCCTCACTTACAACTGCATCACTAAATCACAGGCAAAGGACATGTTTTCTCCTTGCAGAGGCTGCTCCCCTAACTGTACTCTTTAGGCAATTCATCTCTCATCATATGCTCCAATTTGCTTTCCATGTTACTGCTCACTTGATGGGTTGGGAAACGATCAATGCCAGATGCACATTCCTTTCAGGCAGTAAATGCTCCTGCAGCAGTAAGTTATGTGCACCAGCTTCTTGTTTCATTAAAATCGCATATGGTTTCCATTTGCCCCTAATTGGTCTCACATCAGCTCAGCCATATTCTCTGAGT
This sequence comes from Corvus brachyrhynchos, assembly GCF_000691975.1. NCBI lineage: Eukaryota > Metazoa > Chordata > Aves > Passeriformes > Corvidae > Corvus > Corvus brachyrhynchos. The sequence goes on from NW_008238664.1 coordinate 2,288,838, forward strand.
GGAAAGCTTAGACCTGTGGCTCCTTTGAACAATTCCAAAGAACTGTGGGAAACCAAAGCCTTGTCTCAGCCTGACTTTCCCTGGTCCTCTATGTACTGTGTCAAGAAGTACTTGATCTGGAAGAGAGGGCTGAACTAAATCTTGCTCTGTTGCACCAATCTTATGTAGACAAAAGGAAACGGAAAAGGTGTTTTGAGCTGAGTATTGCTTTGAGTCATATGCTTGTTATTTTTATCCACTGTTGTAAGCTGGCTTTGGAAGTGCTTTTGTGTGTTGGTTTTGACAACTCTCTTTCCAACACTGCTAACCTTGGCTTAAAGCATTTCTGCCTTTGGCAGTTGTCAGAGACACAGAATGAGGCAAAATGCACTCTGCTGAAAATACTCCTTGGAGAGAGATGCGAGATGCCTTTGCTGTGCTCTGTACATGAGGCACTCCCTTCCCCTCCCTCCACTTCTATAATTTTTCCTTCCTTTTCTCTGATTCTTGCCTACTGCTTTTTGCCTTTAGCCTGAATTCAGTTTCCAGTGACTAATTAAAAGATATAGGAGGAAAGTTAAAAAGAAAAAAAAGCCCTCCAAAAGGGAGAGAGAGAAATGTCTAGTTGGCAGGAATGACACTGTTTTCTCTTTTTATTTTACCAGAGGGTTCTCAATGCTGTAGCCATGCTCATTATGTAGTTTGCAGTGTCTCTGCTTAGATCTATAGCAAACCTAGAATGTTTCATTGATGCAAGCTGTGAGACTAACCCAGCAATGCATGTAACTCCAGGAACTCAACTCTGTGCTTGATCTAGCTAATCTCTTATGTCTACCTGGCTTCACTGAGTTTAGTAGGTGTAATAGCTGATAACAACAGGCAGTGGGTTTTTTTCTTCTTTTCTTCCTTTAGCTTTGTGTTTTTCATGAGGTATTTCCTGAAGCTAGTTTTTACACGTACTAACATCTACATATGGATCCGAGAGGTTCTACTGGGATATTCTAAATGGATATAAATGCATTTTAGATCCATCCATTCTTCCTTCTCCATTCAGTCTTCCCTCTATGTCCCCAGCAGTGTGTATGATGGGGAAGTAAGGAAGCTAACATCGGGAGTTAAATGCAGGGGCAGTGCTGGGCAGTTGAAGAGTCGTTAACCAAGTTGCATATAGGAGGAACCTGAAAGAAATGTCCAGGAGAGAATTTGCAGGTTTTTGTCTAACAGAGATCTCTTGTTTCTCTCTGATTCTAATGTATTTCAAAGGGTACTTTAACTTCCGTAGGGTGAGGTGCACCATATCAGGAGGGAGAAAAATGCTTGATACTACTGCCATCAGAAAGGTTGTGTCCAGTTAATAAGCTACAGGTGAAATGACAAGCACTAACCAAGTTACGCTTGCTTGTTTTATGCAACCTTGTTTCTTTAATTTGTGGTCTTGTTGGGAGGATTAACTTTCTCCCAAGTAAAGCCCTTCTAGAGCAGTTTATACTTTGCGAGGTGATGAAAGGTGTGACACAATCAAAGCCTTGTATGAAAAATTTGTATCACTCCTTATTTTGCAGTGTTAGAAATCAAGCAGCAGAGCATGTTGTGCCGACTGTCAGTGGCAAGGAAATCTGCAGGGATGGGAAATGTGGTTAATATTTAGCGAGTGTAATTGTGATCAGTTGTTTTATACAGAGCTTAGGCCTGGGCAAACCCATTCAATTGCCTTCCACTTTTTTTTGGGTGGCCTTCAAAAAGGCTTGCCATGCCACAGACAGGGAAAGTTTTTTTGGATCTGTACAACAAAGGCCAACAGTAAATGTCATAATTCTGGTTAGAACATGGGAAGGAAAGTTATCCGTGTCTCGCTTTCCTGTTTTTACTTAGACTTTTATTGTTAGCTACCAACACACTTGCTGATGTAAACACAAGTCCTTCACAATGTGGTATTTATGTGGCAACTGACTGGCAGAGGTGAATGGTGTTGAGAAGGTGCTCTTTCTCAGTTAGTATTCCTTGGAGCACTTTGAAAAGGCAAGAAGTCAAGATTTGGACTGCCAGTAATGGGAACTAGTTTGTTGGTCAGGGTATAAAAGGAAGGCATCCAGCAGTGAACCTCTTACTTCACTACCTTTTTTTTGCTTCCTTGATGAAGTTCTTTGGTGATCCTGTGTACCAGCACAGCTGGATTTGACTTCTTCAAAGACAAAGCAAAAGAGGTTTGTTTTGCCTTTTTTGGCTTTGGTTGAAGGTCATGATGGAATGAGGCAAAAGAAAGCTCCTCTATGGTGTTTTTTCAGCCTTCTTGTGCTTTGCAAGAAGCCTTCAAATTCAACACTGATTTGTAAAAGAATTCTATTTTGGCTATGGAGGAGGTGACTTTCAGTACTAACAGATCATCTAACAGACTGGAGGCTTCTGGTTTTTTCCCTCTTCATAAATCCCCTGCTGTAATCTGTATTTCCCTCTCCAATCTGCTTTGCTGTGGAAGTGGAGGAATGGGTGAAGGGCTTCTATCTCTTCCCCCTACTAAAGCAGGCACCAGCTACTTGCTGCTCATAGAAGCCTGCAGCCGCCAGACAGTTTAATAGAGCCTCCCAAGAGGCTGCATACAGTTGAGCCATACTTCCAGTTCAAAGGACACAATCCACCTTTAGTTATGGTCCTCTGGTTTTAGGGCAGCCAAGAGTGTCGGTAGTAATTGCTAACAGATCAGCCAGGGGAGTGGGAAAAGGAATGCATCTTGTGAGAGCGAGTGAGTGAGCAAGGGAGACAGCAATTCCATCTTAGCAGCACCAGCAGCACCAGTACTAGAAAATCTGTGTGTAAATGCATCCTGCCTTGACCACATTAGGAGACACCCCCATAATCGGCATTAATATTTCAGTAGTGTGCTAGGTATACTCAGGAGTCTTAACCATACCAGCTGCCTTAACCCTGTGTGATGTGAGCCCTCCGGCATGTACCAGCACAGAAGAGAATTCCTGTGAGGCAGATCAAATGAGAGAGCTGCTAGTAAGGCTGGTAAAAAGGTCTCAGTAAATTGCTCTTGGAAGTGAGCCCTTGTATAGTCTTTGGATGAATAAAATGGCCACCATCCTCCTTGGCATGTCACGTGTCTGGTGTTAAAGCAGCGTTTTTAAATGTTGGTGTAGCCAGTGGCCTCAGGGCAGAAGGAGCTTTTCTTCAGCCTCCCAGTCACGTTGCTGCTCCCTATATATTTTATTTAGCCACTATTTGAATGTCAGAGAATGGCCCGGGAGAATAACTTGTCCCGTGTGTCTCCATTAGTAAACAACATGAGTCCTCCACATCCTTCACTCACTTAAAAGCAGTGAGAATGCATCTCAGCCAAAGCTCTCACTTGAAAATACTCATATTGCACACCAGTAAAATAAATCCTTGAAGCAATAATAAGAAGTGTAGCAGTTGTTACCCTCCTGAGCTGTTCATGGTAATTGGTCACGAGGGAAAATGGGTTTGGAGCAAATCCTGGTCTCTGAAGGGTGTGCCTCCATTTAAAATGCTGTTTATGGATGACAACCAGCCCACTTGCATGAAAGCATCTGGTTCTCATGGTGCAGTTGAGCAAGCAGCTGGGATTGGTGGTGTTAGCCTGGGTCTGTACCGCTGCCCTCTCATCAGGGGAAGGTAAGATTTGGGACAGGGTCACCATCTAGTGGCTGGCCCCTATAAAGGACACGGGCTGGATTGAACCAGGACATTTGATGCCTTTGCTTTTCAGCTGGGAGAAAGAGCTACCATACATGTAGTAGTTACTGTGTGCCTGCATGAAATTGGTTGGTAGCTACAAGTCTTTTCACCGTGTTGTTTCCTCAGCTTGCCAAGTGCATGTCTTCATCTCTCACTCCCTGTTTTTCTGCTCCTTGACTCGTGAAAAGAATGCCTTCTTGCATCTCAGATGTAAAGTCAGTGTCCTCTTCTGCTTCAGGTCTTGCCTTTAGGCCTATTCTCCCTATGAATCCTTGAGAAAATGGCTACAGAGTAAGTGATAAGTTAAAGAGTACTTCAGTTAGACATGTATGCATATGCGCAAATAAAATGTCATAAATGTCCTTTTTCTCCTATGCCCATTCTGATTTGTTTGCCTTTATAGGACTTCATCTAGTGACATTTGGAAAATATGTAGGCAATTTTTGCCGTATTTATGTGTATACATGCACCTGCAGACAGTTTGTACCACCCTAGGGATGCCAGGGAAACACAAATCAGTAGCTGCTGTCACTATACTAGTCCTGGCAAATCTCTGTTTTCCTAACTACCGTGCTAGTTTACATTAAAAAAAAACCCAAACAAAAACCACAAAAAGACAGGGAAAAGAGGTAAATACATTAATAATTTGTGATACATTCTTAGATGAATTTCTTGAATCCTCAAACACAGCAGGTTATTATTTTCATTTTTTTTTAAGAGTATCAACTAAATGCCTAGTTTCCTTCCTTTCATGAGGGGATGTTTTCTCCCTCAATTTTTTAATCATGTCAAATGTTGAGAAGCAGTACATATGTTTTCTCCTCTTTGTATCATGGCATGACTGCCATGCTTATCAAGATTTATATCCTTGTCTAATTTAGTTTTTCATAAATAATTACAAATCACTCATGAGACCTTGCCAACTGCTCTAGTCCCACAAAGTGACCCGACCTGAAACCCCAAAGTACTGAGAAACATTCATCTTGGAGTATTTTCATAGGCAGTGCTTCAAAGGAATTGCGGTTTAAAAATATGCAGCTATTTTGGTGACCACTTGTGTGGGATAAAGTTTCCCATCAGTAATAGCAGGACTGTAATAGAGTTTCAAGGAGAAGGGAGGAGCTCAGGAGAGCAGTCACAGCACCTTTTGCCTCATTCTGCTCAAGAAGTAGGAGTCTGCAGCAGTAAACGGTCAGCTTCATTAACTTAACATGGACTGAATTTGCAACAGAAATGCTGTAAATTTCAGATAATTTGCAGAGGCTGAAAAGTTCTTCTGACAAGTATGCATGGCCCCTGCTCAGTCAGGAGCAAGGGTCTTTATTTTCTGGCCAGGTGTGAAGAGTGGCCATATAACTGGGGAATGGTGCTTTGAAGGAGCAAAGAGAGGGACTGGGAAACACATGGCTGCAGATGTGCAGCTCGGAGCTCTGCGCTTGCAAGGTGTGCAAGTGGCTCTTGTGTGTGGAGTCTTAGGGGTTTGAAGCTGCACATGCAACAGCAACCTCTGAGCAGTCCTGCCCATCCAGCTTTTCTCTCCAGTGGCTCAGAGGCATCTAATACTCAGGGATGGGATTACAGGTGATAGACTTACCTTGGAATATCCCCTGCTTCTTGGCTAACAGCTTGATTTTTCCCTTTAATATGGGAAAAAATTTGCAGGGTGGGTTCTTTGTTCACTTCTGGCTCTTCATTAAAGAAAACAACTTAGCTAGAAAAGTTACCATTGGGGTGATAAAGGCAACTTCTCTGAAAAACAGAGGGCTTGACCCATTTACAAAAGGTTTGAAGTGACAGCTCACACTAAGGTTTGTCCTGGCTTTTCTAAGTGAATTTGCTAGGATAGCTGTTCTTTTCCAACTTTACTGGGGAACAATAATAGGAAACTACAGACCCTTCTACTTGTTTGCAAGGGTATCATTAGTTGAAATTGGAATGCTCTCACGTGCTAGTGGAGATACGCATTTTGAATATTTAGTGAAGCTGTTGTAAATCAAAGCTTCTGTTTGAAATGGCTGTGCTACCCTAACTAGAAGTCAAAGGGGTGACAAGCTAGCAGGGCAATACATGAAAAAAAAATTTATTTAGGTATTTTGTCAGCAACTGAGAATGTGCTTGTCATCTTAGATGCTAACTGTGTTCTGGTTTGGAAACATTACCATTTTGTAATACTGCCTTTTAGTGTATTTCTTATCATCGTCAATAAGATAAAAGATTTCTTTGTTGGTTTTAGATGTGTTGGGCAAGCACCAGTTTTTTCAATTTCAGTGTATCAGCAGATGAAGATAAGACTTTTGACACTCTCTGCTATAGACTCCAGTGTTAGTGAGCTGTCCCAGAATTCACAAAGTCTTAAGGGAATTGTGTTCTTTCTCACTGACTCTTGGTACAGTCTGGTTTCTGTAGCTTTGTTGGTGGTTGTGGTGGTTGGGGTCAGCAGGTGGAGGAAGCTAGTTCTTTAAAGATATTTGCAGTCCTCAAGCGCACGGTTCAATATAGCTACTAAATATTGAAGATAAGAGTAAATTGAAGTTAGAACAACTTGTTAAACAGAAGAATCAATAAAACTGCTTTTACTGCCATTGGGAAATAGAAGTTTAAAAAAAAATTAAGTTTTACACTCAATGAATGAAAGTTTTGTTGGTTCTTTGAATCAAAGCCAGGACTGTCTTACCTAGTTTAAAATTTCTTTGACACGTCTGGCTGAAGCACAGGTTATAAATCAGAGCAGAGTGGATTTGTCTTCATTTCACATCACCCTCGTGGAACAAGGTTCAGGAACTGGTGTGTAAAACCAGACCTATCTGTTCCTTTAAATCTGTTCTTCTGATTATTCAGAAAGCTAGGACAAGCTTGTTGCCTCCCTAGTTGGATCTAGGTAGTAAAAAAAAACTTTGGCCTTCTCTTTTTCCCATTTCTTCCGGTGGGTTTCTACAGATGTTTGAAACCTAAATAAGCTACGACGCAACAAGAGGCTTGTTTAATGTCCTATACGTCAGCAAAACGTATGCCTGAACTTTGTTGCTGCTGTTAGATAGTGCTGTAATGCAAATAACTCATTCTGTTTTCCTGCTTCCACTTCTTTGTCTCCCTTCTATGCCTCCCTGCTTTTTGTTGGTTTTCTGTGATGGATTAAAGTGGGTAATGCCTGCCCTGTCCCTAAGCTTTGCTCCTCTACTGAGATGAGCAGGTGGTTGTAGAACTTTTTCAAAGAGGATTGATAGAACAGTTTTTTTAATTTTCTTTTTTGTGTATGTGGAATGCCCCAAAAATAGGTGAGCAAGAGAACCCTTCATTAAGCACTGACTGTAAACTGCCCACTAGATTAAAAAAAATCCTTATCTATGGGACCTCAAAATCCTTACATATGATGGCTTGGGCTCAGTTGACATTGCTATGGTACATCTGTGGTACCGTGGAGGTGCCTATGGCACAGACCACACACTGATGAGGGAATGCAGTGCAGTGGACACAAGATCTGATGGGTCAGCTTGTTTTGTCTTCCAGGTGACTTCTGGCTGGCCTGGCAGCTTTCACTGGGCACTTGATGGTTGCTGAATAATCTGGTTTTGCACAGCAGCTGTTTGTTCAAGGGACCATTTGTTAGTTTTGTGGTACCTCAAAGGTGGCAGTTGTAGTGAAATCCCCAGATATGGGATATTCCAGTGCACTGTACTGTGTTGTTGTGTTTATTGGGAAAGAAAAGTTTTACTGGGCCCACAAAGAACAATTTAAAAGTAGTATCCTATTGAACATCATCCTGTATGTTGGGAGTTAAGGCATTACAAACTTCATCCCACTGGCTTGGTGCAAAGATTTTAATCTGTCTTGGTCCCAGCTACAGTCTGCTCTGCAGATTTCGCTGAGATTTAACCACAAATAATGCTTGTTCTTATTCTTCACACAGAACTGGATTCCTCTAAACAAATACCTGCTTTGGCATCCCATTATACATGCCTTCACTGTGTGTGAGGCTTAGAATAAATTGAGAGGAAGGTTAACCTGGAGTTTTGTTTATTTTACAGGATAGTTTATCTAAACAATTTTGTGGGGTTTTTTTTTAAGTGGGGGGTATAACATTAATGTTGTGAAAAGTTGTCTACAATTTGTTGTTTTTTCCTCTCTTATGACAGTGATCCGAGCTAAAGTGGTGGGGAAGAAGCTCATGAAAGATGGACCATTTGGAACGATGCGGTACACGGTCAAGCAGATGAAGGTATGTTTGCAGACATTTCCCGTGGGCTAGTATATATGGTAAGGAATCTAATTAACACTTAGTAACAAACACTTTGCATACTTATCAGCACTGCAGTTTTTTGTAGTGGCCATACTGAATGGAAGGAAACCAGCAATTGGTAGACATTTCCCTGAAGTGGGGAAAGGAGCAGGAAGAGGTCATTCCTGACATACAATGCTGAATACCTGAATTCTTCCATTATTTTAAAATTTCTGGTAGTAAAAGATGGCAGATGATCTTCTCTAGGTACTGAAGTCATGTTTTGTGTTCAACAGGCACAGTATTGGACTGGAAATGCCAGCTTTGCCATGCAGCACTTTCATTAAATCCAAGAAGGAAATTATGGTAGGGGGTCTGCCAGCCTTGGGAGAGTGCTTGTTTCTCTTCTTTCCTTGCTTTCTTTGTGACCACCAGTTAGGATTACAGCATTTTTTTCCATGTACAAAACAAATGAAAATCATACAATGAAGTCTTTATATAAAGCTAAACGGAGCACTGTAGCTTTTAAATATTGTCAGCTCAGAAGAGTTGTAAAATATTGATTCAGAGATGAAAAGAGGTAGAACCACACCAGTTGCTTAATTTCTTTGGTTCCTTTCTTCAGAGCTCTAGTTCTTTGCTGCACGAACTGCACCCAACCTGCTGCTTTGCACTTGGTTTTTTTTCTTAAACTGCCCCCTTGTTATGTAATGCTAAAAATTAGCCCTAGATTGTTTTTCTTGGCAATGCCATTCCAGTCATAAGACTGGTTTATGTCTTTAGGAAAAAAAAAAAAAAAAAGAAAGGGAATGGAAAAGCTTGGCAGAGACTGCAGAAATCTGAAACATATTAGACAAAGTAAAGGTTCAGAAAAAACCAGTCACTTGCCTGCCTTGTAACAGTAACTCTCTTTATAAGGCAGTTTATAGCTAAGCACGAAAGCGGGGAGGAGGAGACGCAAAGCCTGTTTCATAAGCTGTCACAAAACCATGCACGTAGCCAAATCTGGTCCTGGCATGGCTCTTCCACAAGAGTGGAATGCCTGCGCTTCGAGTAGGAGGGCGTGAGGTGCTGGGCTTACTGACTTCCTTAACCTTAAAAATTTCTCTGTAAGATCCAAAGGAAATACATATTTTTTACAAAGAAAAATAAGCAACTGGTTGTATTGGCAATAATGAGACAACACTGCCACTTTTTTTGGTTTTTTTTGGCTTTTGTTGGCCTCATCAGGTTTGCAGCACTCCATGCTGTTCTTCTCCAGTTTTGTCACTCTCCAGCGCTGCAAGTGTACCCTGCTTTACAAAACTACTCAGTGCCCACGTGCTGCAGTGGCTTCATCACCTTCTCTTTCTGATTTCATCCTGATCTGTCCAGTACCATTACTTTCCCTCCTTCTCCGTGCCAAGAGTTTGATGCTTCCCATCTAACATACGACCATGAACAGGGTGCAGCAGTGATCTAGAATAATGGTAGTCCCCGAAATTAAGTACTACCCTTTACCAACAATAACACTGCCCCTTTTCTAAATAAATAAGACACCTGAGCCTGTCCTGGCTGTTTTCATTGGGTTATTCTGCAGCACAGGGCCTTTCTGCAGGAGCATTTCCACAGTGTTTTGTTAGGAAGCTATGTGTCCAACAAAACCAAGTGGGATTTTAAAGAGGAAATCTTGTGTTGGTCAAACTGCCCTTATGTCTGCTTAGATGGTGGGCTGGTGGGATGTTGCACTGGATGTTTAACTGTGACCTTTGGCATGAAGGAACCTGAAGCAAAGTGCTCAGTAGGACTGGAATGTCCGGAGGCCATAGTTCTTCATAAACAAACAAACAAACCAAGTGTCTTCTTTGGAAACCCTGCTGTCTTTCTGCTGAGCTTAGAGACTTCAGTATAAAGAGGGATTTAGATCCATACAGTGGGGGAGTTCAGAGTGATGCAGCAAATTTCTCCCTTGTTTGCTCCAATGAAAGCTGACTGTCCGCCTGCTGAAAGGAGGCCTATGGCTCTGCACAGCTGCATGGGAACAACTCTGAAGATAAAACTAACATGTCAGTCTACATAAACCCTTCTGCACCTGCAGGTGAAAAATAAACAAGCCATTTAGTCTATCAGTGTGTGCTGAATTGCCTGTGGAAAGCATTGAAAGCCTCAAAGGGCAGAAAACAATCTCCGTAGTTCTTTCACAGGCTGCTTGGAGTTTGCCGGGTTAGATTCTTGATCTCAGTAACATTCCTCACTGAACTCATTGCTGCATTTCACAACTAAACCAGCTTGGGGCCTGAACTGGAGCACAAGGTCAGCCCACAGGGACAGAACAGTGCCAGGCTTTCTAGTGTTCAGGTTTGTTGTCTGAAGAGGCCTTGTGCTTTTCCAAGCAACCTCTGCCTCTACCCACTGCTTTCTCAAATAATATAAGAATACTTTGAGATCACGTGTCATAAATCTGCTCAGGACTGATCTAACCCCTATGTGTTCTGTGATCCTGCAGTGCATTCTGAGAATGGCCCAAGCCTATTTCAGGAAACTGCAAAGGAAACAAGGAGATAAGATATTTCTCCTCCATGAGCACACACAGTCCTGGTTGACCATGGCAGCACCCTGCACAGGCTGCCAGAAGCAAGGAGACTTTCCTTGGTTTGTTGCTTATCTGTAAAATGAGTCTATGGGGGGAAATGTGATAGTCCCAAGAGGAAAGAAGTGGGGTAGGATTAATTTAGTTTAATTTTAGACAGACTAAAATGAGGTGTTGAGTCTTTCTTGCTCTCTTCATTGTCAATGGATAGAGAGAGGAACCACCAAAGTGTCATTCAGCCCACAAGTTGTAGACAGCTGTTTTAGGATAGGCTGAGTTGTTCTGGAGGTGTCTGTTCTTGGCATTTGACTAGAGAGGATGCCTAATTCCTGTGAATTGCCTATATTTTAGGTAGCTGAAGGTTAGGCAAAGTGTGACTCCCAGCTCTTGGTATCTAGTGCAACCTCACATGGGAGGGATAGAGGGAGGAACATCATGAACAATTTTACAGGGTGAAGTCACTTAAGCAGCAGGAACCACCACAGGATTTGCCTGTGCATTTCTGAGGCAGTATGGGGGCTGCTAAGGGGAATGCTGACACAGATGGAAATAGAGCAGCACTAGCAGACATCACCATGTCATGTTTGCTAATACTTTGTTCCCTGTTATTATGCTTCCAAAAATACACATTTGTGGGGACAGGAGAACTCTGAGGGTAGCAGTTAGGAGACAGGCTAGCTTTTTGGTTGGGTTTCTTCTGACTGGTCTAACAGCACTTCCAAGACACTTTGTGTATCCAAAAATAATTCTCAAGGTATTGGTTTTTTTGTTTTGACAGCAGGCATCTGTAGAAGATTCCCCCTTGCCAAACTTTCTTTTTCCTTCCAAGAGAACCGAGGTCCTGGTGAATTTTGTTCAGTCATCAGAGGGTGTGGCAGGCCCTGTCTGCCCCAGCATGGGTTCAGTCGGTGTGACAGTGGCTGCCATCCCTGTGGGTCACTGAGGGCTGAGTGGCAGTGCTTTTTGAGAGGCTGAGCATGCTTCCTTTAGCAGCCCTGGCAGTGGTGTCCCTAATGGTAATGTGAACAGGAAATTAGGTCCAGGAGCTGAAAAGCAATCCCCAGTTCAGCATCACTGGCTACTTCATAGGCAGTCATGTTGAGCTTGATGGCTCCGAAGATGCTCGAAGTGATGACTGTAACAGTCCTGTAGGAAGGACCTGAGCAGCTTCCCAGAGGAATGATTAGTGTAGCTCATAGCCCTGTGGGCAAGAGGAAGAAAGGGCTCCAAGTGTGCCTGCCCATGTGCAGACCTTGTCACACAGATTCTTAATTAGTCCAACATGACTGGGAGCTCAGCACTGCGAGTGACAGATCCCTTGCACTGCCATGCACAGTGTGCAGCCCTCTGCAGTGTTGATAATGCACTGCTTGGAGGGACTGGGCAGCCCCAGCTGTTACCTTAGCTAGTCTTATCTGCTTAGATACTGTTATCTGAGCTTCTTGGTGTGACACCCACTAGGATGGGGTCTGAACACGTGACCTTTATTCTATGTGCCTTTCCTCACAGTACCCTTGGGAGGCAAGAAACAAAAGTGTGCTGAGGGCTAAATAACTCATCCTGGATTCTTGTGCCAGAATCTAGGTCTCAAGCTATGTTGACTGGATTGGAAAATCTGAGTGGGTCATCCGATACCAAGAAAATTGCAGAGATAAAGCAGAGATTAGGTGAAATTCACTTCTTCCATATCCATTGAAAGACTTTGGCCACTTATGGACACAATGTCATATTTCAAGCATGATCTATGATTTTTTGTTGATACACTGTGATTAATTAAAAAAAATAATGGCCTTGCCTATTAGCTGGGTGTAGAAGAAAGGCTGGAAAATGCAAACTCTTTAGCATGTCTTTTACTGTACCCAGCAGTGCTGTTACTAAGTTGTGATACTGTTACAAGATCATGCTAATTAAGGGAATCTATCTAAGGAGAAAAAAAATCACCTGGCTGACATTCCGTAGATGCTCCAAAGATAAAATTTGGCCTCTCAGCATAGCAGAGTTAGTAGTAGTTTTTTATGGTTTTATAGGAAGTATTTGGGCCTAGCATAAAATCTGTTAAATTAACATGTTCTTTCAGAAAGAAAAAGATTTGTTGTTTTTAAAGGAGGTGGGGGAATGATGAAATACCCTGGGGGTAATAGGGGACGTCAAGAAATAGAATGCAGCCTGGAGAAGAATACTACAGCTTAGGTGACACAGAGGCAAGGATTTATAGCTCTGGGATTGTTTGGGATTTTTTGGTCGTCTTTTGCCTCACATTAATATTTACTGCTAAGCCAAATGTGAATGTGCTATCAGTAAAGCTGAGAGAGAAAAGGATAGGCTGGGAAATGCCAGGAAACTGGTTTTCTCTGACTTCTATTGTTTCTTCTTTAACTTCTAAATATTGGCCATTCATGGAGTTGGCGGGGAAAAAAGAGTGACTGAATGCTTTGAAAAGACAAATTTTAAAGATGAAATTCTCAGGGAAATAATCCTATGTGTCTCAAAAATAGGATATGTTTAATGGGTCCAATGTACACATGCAATGGTTGTTTCATTGCTATGCAAAGACTTCTTTATGCTGCTAACAGGTGGGCATGAGTTTCTCTAAATTGCAGCAGTAAGGCCAGGTCAGATGGGGACATGTGCTAATTTCTGACTGAATCCAACTGCCAGTGCATCTGTGGGCTCATGTTTCGATTAAACTGAGCTGGAAGAAAGATTATGAAGAAGGAGGAGGAGTGCAGAGGAATTATGTATACATGATATTTTCTTCATGGTGCCCATCAGTACGGGACTAATTTTAGAAGATGGTGTAGAATTCAATGTCTGCATTCATTGAGACACATTAAGTCCTTGCTGAGGTCAGCAGGAGCTGTGTGTGCTACGCGTTTGAGGAGGAGGTGTCTGACTTGATGACTTAGATCAAGCGCCAAAGGTTTGAAACTCTTACGGCAGCAACACTGGAAAATAGGGTAATTGTTTAAAAGAAAAACCTCTTAGTTTGGAAGAAATTGTGTAAATCGCATAGAGGAGAAAGATTTCAAGCTTGAACTAATTTTATTTCTCTCTAATTATGACCTTTATAAGGGAAAAAAAAATTCAGGATGTTGGCAGAGCTTGCAACATTGGCGCTTTGTTCACTTAGTGCCACTGGAACTAATACGAATGGGAAAAACTGGTCTCTGTGCTGAATTGCAATGGCTCGTTAGCAGGTGGTTTTTCTGCTTTACCAGCAAATCTGGTGGGGAGGCTTCCATGAGTCCAGCCAGTGTCATTATTCCTTCACTCTTGTCAAAACCAGAAAATTTATTGCTTACTACCACAAACTAGGAATGTAGATTGTAAAGAACCTTAAGTGAAATTTGTTCTCTTAAGATGACTGAAAGCATTTTTATTCTTTCTCTAGATGTATAGGGGCTTCCAGATAATGCCACATGTTCAGTACATCTACACAGAAGCCTCTGAGAGTCTTTGTGGAGTCAAGCTGGAGGTCAACAAGTACCAATATCTGATTACAGGTAAAGGACCATGTACTTCTCCATAAGTTTTCTATCCTATACATGCACCTGCTAAGGACATGGGCAGTGGTGTGGACAGCTCTGTACACAATTTCCTAAGTGTTAAGATGGCCAACAGTATTCTGGTGTTCGGTACTCTACAATGCTGAGAGTCATTTCACTCCCTAGATGTCCCTCTCTTTCCAAAAGTGTATCCTACACCCTGGCATGCTGTGAGAAGTATGTTGTGTGACAGTCCATGGCTCTCAATTTATACCTGAGCTGGCATGTCTGTCACAGGGAGCTGGGTGCTACTGGGCTGTGTCAGAAATGGAAGATGGTTTTTGGAATGAGCTGGAGAAACGCAGGCTGCTGAGATGGGGGGATGCAGGGGGATGGACATGTGACAGTTGCCAAGTCTTGTTTCTAGTGAGGGTGTCAGCTCATTTTCTCTGTTGTTAAGAGGAGCTTGACAGCATTACTAACCTGCATGTTGCTGGTGGTGCTTAGAGCCAGCACAACACCTTCTGACTTTCAGAAGTGCTGTTATCTTGCTGGCCAGAGATTCCTGAACCAGTTAATAAAAAGAAAACATTTGCTGAGCAGTGGCTGAAGCCAAACATATTGAGAGCATTAGCCATCTCAGGAAACGAGAGAAGTGCTTGAGCTGAGAAGTGCTAACTTGTGACCATGTGTCTGTTTTCAAGGCCGGGTGTATGAGGGGAAGGTTTACACTGGCCTGTGCAACTGGTATGAGAAATGGGACCGGCTGACTCTGTCCCAGCGCAAAGGACTGAACCATCGTTATCACCTGGGCTGTGGCTGCAAGGTATGTGTGTCTCTAAGGTGGCATCAGACATTCAAGCCCATTCAGTCTCCCCTGGCTGGTAATACTTGATGATGCTAGAGAACAGCCAGGAAGAGAAATGGAGGACAACAATTTTTACAGAGAAAAAGTAAAGTTCATTTTTAGTGTTGAGACCAAAGAAGAGATAATCAAATAAAAGTGCAGAGTCTATGCTTTTAATACCCTGTTGGAGTTAATTGGGATTGGGGAAGACTTTCAGAATCTGTGCAGAATCATTTGCAGGTGAATGAAATCAGGTACCAAAGGCTTGGCAAGATATGTCCAGCTTTTTTCCTGTGTAAACATTTTGAGTACTTAAAACCCCACAGCCTGGCACTGGAACTAAGACTTTTTCACATGGCCTCAGGCCTGCAAAAACATAGACGTAAGTTCAACTTTTCTGCACCTGAAAAGCCCTTTTGACTACAGAATTAGCTGTGTGTGTGAAGCTAAGCACATGCTTACGTGCTTACAGAACTGAGGCTGAAGTTTGGATTAGTAAGCAAGGTTTGAGGGAGTGGAATTTTGAATCACTTGTCTCTGTTAAAAAGACATTTTATATAATGTTGTTTTTATATGTAGACTTACCTGAATTCTCTTTCCAATTGCAGATTAGGCCCTGCTACTATTTGCCCTGCTTTGCCACCTCCAAGAATGAGTGCATTTGGACAGACATGCTCTCCAACTTCGGCCACTCGGGATATCAAGCAAAGCACTATGCCTGCATCCAGAGGGTGGAAGGCTACTGCAGTTGGTACAGAGGATGGGCACCTCCAGACAAGACGATAATCAATGCCACAGATCCCTGAGCAGCTATCCCTTTCCTTATCTCCCCTCTCCCTTACTTGTGGCTGATCTTCCTTTGGACACTAACTCTTACCAGATCGTGATGATGACAATGAAATTAGTGCCTATTTTCATGCAAATTCTAGCACTTCGAACACTTAAAAAAGAAAAGGAAAAAAAAAAAAAAGGAAAGGAAAGAAAAAAGTCTGTGCTACCTTACTGAATTTGTAATCACCTTTTCCATTTTTTGATACCACTCATTTTGATCAGACGTTTGGGAGCTTACTTTTGCACACCAGAGGGAAAAATGGGAGGGAAAAAAAAGGAAAAAAAAAAAAAAGATGGAGCTCTTGCTCTCTTACATGTATCATTAGCTGTAGCAATATAATCTCTATTTTTTTAGGAAAACAAAAATCTAAAAACTATGCCAATTAGGCACTGTATTCTTCTATGCGCTGGCTTCCTATCACCCCTCCTCATGCACTAAGTGCTGAAAATACTTAGACAAGTCTATTTCAAGGGAAACAGATTTCATTAATCAGATTAATCAAGCAAATGAAGCAAAATGAAAAGAAATCCAGCCTAAACTCTGGACAAAATAACATCCAAAAGAAATTCTCCTCTATAGGAGAGATTGGCAATGTGATTGACTCCAGCAGTGGGAGACTTTACCTGGTGTGTCTGACCACATCATCTGGTAAAAGCATTGTTGACTGACTGTCCTTGCTAATTCAGTCACAATGTGAATGCAACAGCACATTTGAAGTTCTGACTTTCCCCAGAAAAAAAGAGAGAGTATTTAGTATTTTTGTTGTTGTTGTTGTTTCAAAAACAAAAACCCCATCTCCTATTTTCAGGGAGGTAAATGCAATTACAGCAGAGCATATAAAGGGTTGTGCCATCCCGTTTTGAGCAGCATTGGCCCCTGAAATTTTTGCAGCTCAGCCTCAACAGCAAAACCAGCTTGTGAACACCTTAAACCAAACAGGTGCAAAAATAACAACTGTAAATCAATCACGTGCAAGAGGGAAAGGGGAGACTTGCTAGAACATTTATTGTAAAAAAAAAAAAAAGTATTGCCAAAATAGTGTTTTGCTGAACGAAGATGTATATACGCATAATGACATAAGCTATTTTTGACAGGACGTGGAATTTTTTTGGTGTTAAAAGAATGGTTTGATTGTGTTTTAAAGACAGAAATATTGACATTCCGAGTCAGTGAGTTGCTTTTAAGATTTTGAAGCTCCAGTGTATCTGCAGTAGTGGCTACAGTCATTGTTTCCTCTGTAACTCCTTGCACCACGGTTCCTCCCCTGCAGCTACAATAGCTGCATTTGTTTATATAGTGAAAGGAAGTGTGTGTGTGGGCTAGGCAAGGAAAAGTGGTCTCCTAATAACTGTTGTCTGGGATCATAAAATTTTCAGCTGCCCGGAGGATTCCTTCTGTGTCAAGTGCTGTGTTTCCCTCTAGGCACTGTTAGGCATAGCCCTGTGCATGTGCTCATACCATATCCTGCAGTCATGTGGGAGGAGAAGCCTTACTGTCTTGTGCTTTGCTGTTGACTGGAGAAGTTTTTTTTTCATTCTATTTTGATTTTTTTTATTATTATTAAGAAAACTATAATATAATTTTTCTTATCAAATAAAAGTATTTTAAGTTTTAATGATGGTGAAGAAGGGGTGCTGACAAAATGGGTGACTGAGTCTTGGATGGGGAGGGCTTGGGCAGGGAGAAGATTGTGCTTAACTTCATTTTTGTATTATTATGATTATTTATCTTAAGTTTCCATATATCTTCCGTTCATTCCACTTAGAAAGCAGAGCTGCCACCAACAGGAAAAAGTTGTTGCAGTGATTCCAGCTTGGGACAATACAGCATTTTACAGTCAGTGACCTCAGTTACTGGAGGATTGTTTAGCACATCTTTGCCAAATAGAAAAGAAAGGGTGTCTGAGATGGGCTCTGGTGTGTTTTTATGTTCCTTGTGTGCTACCAGAGCTCTGCCAGACGTGCACCCTCTGAAATGCCCCATTTGCTAATGACTTGTTACAGCAAAAAGCTTCATTTATAGCATGAACTTTAGAGGGCATTTTCAGAGAGTTGCTGTAAGAGATGCCTAAGTCTGCTGCGTGTATTTTTTTCCCAGCAGCTCTGAGTGGCAATGCAGCACAAAACACATTGAAAGTCTGTTGGATTTTCCTGTGATTTAGACTTGGAACACTTCTTAGAGTCCTCTTCCCTGTGACTACTCCTAAATTATGGGTTGGAGATGAGAGGGAGAGTAGGGTGCTTCATGACACCCATCACAGGAGCAGGTAGTGGTTCAGAATGTTGTTCCTTTTGGCAAAATATGGGTTTGGGCTTTGGGCCCAGTGGAACAATCTCTGTTCGAGTTGTGCATGGCTGACAAAACCTGTGAGGGTCACTGAGGGCAGAATGGAGCTGCCCTCAGTGTTTGCATTGCTTGGAGTTGGCATTGCAGGCTGTGGCCCTCCTCAAGCTCAAGGTGGCCAGTGTCTCGGAGCTGCAGCCACTTCTCACAGCTTTGGAAGGCTAAATGAAAATGCCCCTTGATGCAGTAAAGTGTTGATTTGAATTTTCATTAAACTGCAGCTCTGCATATTTTACCTGTCACTGAGTCATTTAGCTAGCTGAGACATCACAGTATTGCACTCAAATTATTGTGAAAATATTTGTGTTCTAATACTATGAGGACTTCTGTCCTAAGTAGGACATCATGTAGCTATGTGCTTTGTAAACAAAACAAAACAGCAGATGCATTACCAGAAAATGAAGCATATTCCCACTTTATTTTGCAGACGGTAAAATATTTCTGAGATGCAGACAGCTAGACTGGCAGGGGTGGAGGTTTGGTGGCAAATCTTTGCCCTTGCTGTGTAAAGAAACAGTTGTTAAGGCTGTTCAAAATGCGGAGCCGAAAGGAGGGGGAAGAATCCAGTGAAAATACATTTCTTTTGGGAAGCTTCTTTATTTTGTTTCTGTGCATGCTATCAGGGACATGCATTTCTTGGGCTAAGCTTCAGCTTGTGCTTGCATTAAAGACCTGCCTGAAGGCACTCCTGAAGTGGAAGCCATTACATGGATTGAACAGGCTCTAAATCAGACTCAAAGACTTCCTTTCTGTCTGCTCTCCTTTCTTCTGCCTTGCTAAGTCACTTCTGCCTGCCAATGGACATGTTCAGGATTACACACACACACCCCCTGCCACCATATTTTAGACACACCAACATTATTAAAAGTACTTTTTAAAGTGTGAACTAATTTCTAGACTGAAGCTGTTCAGTTTCTTACTTATGCATATTTTTTCTTTACTTGCTTGAGAGTGTTTTCCCCTTTAAAATGACAAAAATACATATTGAAGGTTTCTGAAAGATTAGATTCTATGTTCCTTTTCCAAAATGGAGGGGCTAGAGAGCAGGAGATCTGTGCATGGAGTTCCTTGAATAAGGTCCTCAGTATGGGAAAAAAGTGCCATTTTTAGGTCTAAATTTATGGTTTGAAGAGTTACATGGCCCTTTATGTAGGACTATTCTAAAACATAAATCTGTCATTGTATCCCATTCATACTTGTCAGAGTGAAATGCTACCTCACAGTGATGGGAAACATACTGTTGTGTTTTTTACAGTAAAGACTGTTGAAAGTAAAGGCCTCCATAAGAACAAGCCTCCATCCTTGCAGATGTCTCTGAAATACTTACAGCTTAGAAGGACAGAACAAAATTTAGGGAACTGCAAAAGGTTTTTGTCTTTTAGAATAAGTGACTTTTGGGGCTACCAGTCTTGAGAAAAAACATAAAAACCCACTAAACATTTGCTGCTGTTTTGCTTGTACTGGCTTCTCCTTCTCTCTGACACTGTCCTTCCTTCATAGAGCCACTCTGCTGTTCCTGATAGTCATGAAAACTTGGGGAGAGAACCAAACCCATGTGAAAAATCTTGTCCAGAAGGAATGTATTTGTTGCTAAATTTTCTAGCACTGTTTACAGTTTTCCTCCATGTTATTTATAAATTTTATATTCAGTGAATGTATATTGTCTTTTAAGGTAATGTTGCATAATGTTCACTTTTTATAGTGTCCTTTTATTCTAAACAGTAAAGTGGTTTTATTTCTATCACAGACATTCTGTCTCTGCTTCACTTATATTAGTTTCTGTCGACTTCAAATGCACACAAATGGATTTGCAACTGGATTTATTAATTTCCTTCCCCTTCCTGATACCATTTTATTGGTCCCAAAGTAGATATTCCACCTCTGGCAAATCTGGCGCTTTGGCAAAGATCCCTCCAGGAATCCCCCCCTCTTTTTAAGAGGTTGGTCTCTCTGAGAATTGTTACTGTGGTCATAAGCTCAGGAGAGGTGAAAAAGCCCTTTTGAAGTTAATGATTCCCAGTTGTTAATTTGCCATAGGAGGTCAGTACAGAGCAAGGGCTGGCTGTAGCACCAGTAGGTCCTTGGAAGAACACGTGCCAGATTGCTCTTATTTCCAGAAAACTGATCATTATGGGGAGGTCTGGAAGGTGCATGCCCATGGCAAAAGGAAGAGAGGTTCATCTTTTCTGCTATGAAATGTCAGAATCTTGTGTCCTCTCTTTAGGCTTACTGTTTAAGGCTGATTAAAAATGCCCAGTTCTTATGAGAAAGAAGTTTCAGAAAAAGCATTTTCAGCTAAATTAAAATGCTCACAAAAATGGACCTACTGTTAGATAATTCCTGTATCTCACTTTTACTCTTGGAAAATCTAGTGTCTACACAGATGAAAGAATGAAACAGATTTTTGAATTCTTTTTCTGTTTAACCCAAAGGTTTAGAAAGTAGACTCTGGAAAATTTTGGATATAGAAGGGTGAGGGTCTCCTATGTGAGAACTTAAGTGCTTGAAGTGTATGACATTGCAGAGAGGTAAAACCATAACACTTGTTATAAACACTTCCAGGGGTTGAGCCATCAAAGGACCACAGTGTGTTTTACGAGTGCTCACTGGTCCAGCTTGGAAATGCCTCCAGGAGAAGGAAAAGAAAGAGTGGTAAAAGGGGATCAGTATATTCCTGTCTGACAGATGGAGAAGCTGAGGCACTGTGGGCAAGCAACTTTCGCAGGTGTTTGGTGATGACTGCAGTGCAGCTTGCTTGGTGTAAGCTTGACCTCTCAGACTCTCACAGCCCAGGGTGTTGAGAAGATGCTCCCAGAAAAGATATTTAGAAGTTGTGTAGATTCATTCTGTGAGGCAGACCTGTCCACCTGGGAAGGGCTGACCTGAATTTGCCCAAGTGGATTGTTGCTTCTGTAAATTGTTGAAAAGTGACTGATTTAAGCCAGATTACTCAGGCTTCCATGTCAGCAGTAGTGTTTGTGTTCATATGAGATTACCTACGGTTTAAAAGGCTTCCTGTACCCTTTTGGAAGTAAGTAATAGCATCTCCAAGTAGGTGTTTAGTCATAAAGATGGAAAATAAGTGAAATTAAGATCAGTACTACTACTATGCTGGCACCAAATACATCTACATCCGAGGAACCAAGAATCAGATTTCCAGACAAGAAGATCTTGCTAAAAGTGCTAGCTAACTTATTTGCAACGATAACCTTTATCAAGTCTTCCAGAACTACCATTCCTGAAGTGGTGATCAAAGTCACAACTGTCCTGAAACATTACTTATGTCACAAAACCTTCTTCATAAATCATTAGGAATTAAATGCAACAGGCACAATCAACTAATTCATCATAGAACTGTGCAACAAATGGTCACATTGTTTAAGGACTATCCATTTCTTTATGTCTTAAATGATAATACAACTTCATGACTGTACTTACCTCCACCATGTGCCTGTGAAGCATAGAAGTGCTGTAGTCTACCTAGCACAGGTAGAGAGCAGAGTATTGGAACAGAGAGGTGAAGGTCTGGCATTTCAAAGTATTTGAGTACCTAGCAGGCAGCAGCAGGATTTTGCACAAGAACCTGCATGATCAGGAACCTACACCCTGTTATGCGTTGTGGTTGGCCCACAGTGTTGCAACAAGTGTGTGAGAAAAGAGGGGTTTGAATATTTTTGAGCCTTAGTTTGGCATCTCAACAACCCTCATGTTCAGGCTGGCAATGCTGCTTGGGTTCACAGTCAAGCCTGGGAAATTAGCTCCGCCAGCCAGTGGTCACACAGGGGGTCATGGTTCATACAGGGTTTCATCGAAGCCTCAGCCATGTAGGAAGCGCCACTAATTCATGGATGTAAGTTGGGAGCAAAAATTCACAAAGGACTAGTCTTCCTTTTCACGCAGGAAAAACAAGAGCCATGACCAGCTTTAAACAGAGCCCCTCTCTTTGCCATGTTCTCCAGGACTAAAGGCACCTATGCAGATTTCTTTGGAAGGTGCCCTAAGAGTTTGGTACAGTGCCCAGCAGCCACACAGGACACTGAGTGTTTAGCTGTTGACAGAAAGACCAGGCCCCAGAGCACTGTGCAAAGAAAACATGAGAAGCTGAAGCAAACTCTTTCAAGAACTCCAAGTTACCCTGAGTTCCTTCAGGCTGATAAATGTTTCATGGATGGTGAGCACGTGACAGACCA
Source organism: Corvus brachyrhynchos (assembly GCF_000691975.1). Taxonomy (NCBI): domain Eukaryota; kingdom Metazoa; phylum Chordata; class Aves; order Passeriformes; family Corvidae; genus Corvus; species Corvus brachyrhynchos. Next base: position 2,310,998 of record NW_008238664.1, read on the forward strand.
AGCAAACTAATATTGTGAAACAAACATCTCTCAGGACACGTCCCAAATTGTCAACATATTTTAAACAATTCCAGGAGTAGAGAAAATCCACTTTATCTGAATAGAGTGATTCTTTGCTCTAAGGGATGAGCTTTTTGTTGACTGTTTTACAATGGAGTTCTGCTTTAGTGTTGAACCTTTGAGCCTCTTTGTACATTTTTTCAGGGTCCTTACATGACCTAGGGGAGGGCTGGGCAAGAAAGGAAAGAGGTTCCCAAGCAGTGCCTTTTGCATAGCACTTTTTAACTAGTATTTCTCTGTAAGTAAAATTTAGACTCTTCCCAGCATTCCCACCACCATTTCCTGTGTCCAGCTTGCATCTGTTGTTTCTACCCCATCCATACTGGCATCAGAAGAAAGCAAAGTTACTCACCATCTGCTTATGGCTTGGGAAGAACGTTTGCTCCACGAGGGGGAACTTCTCAGGACCCAGCGAGTTGAAGATTTTAATGAGCTGAGAGAACTTGGGGTGAGGGAGGGGGAACAAAAAACAGACACAGTGGATGTCAGTGACTTATTGTGTAACAGGCATGTGCTTGCAAAATGTTCTGATAGTGGTGAAGGAGGTGAGAGAAACATAAATTATGTCTTTGCCACCTTGCTTTCTTGACCTAAGAGCAGCAAAAAAATACAAAGCTGCATTATTTATCCATGGCCAAGCCAGCCTATGTACACAAACCTTGGACTAAGAGAGCATAGAAGGGATTCAAGAGCCAGAAGAGAATCAGTTTGGGTTTACTTACATCTCTACTCTGAACAAGATTTGCTTTCCAAATTCAGCTGGGGAGAGGAGCCTTTCTTAGCAGAGGATAGAGCCAGGAAATCAGTGCCACCGCTCGCTGTTAGAGACCGAATAAACCAAAGCTGTCCCTTGGATCTCTTCCCCACAGCCAAATCCAAGCAAGGCACTTTGTGCTGGAGGGCAGGAGAATTGCTGAGGGACAGTGATGAGCAGAGGGAATGGCCTGTGCTACCTGGTCTGAGTCCCAGCCCAAGGAAGTAGGAGTTAATCATAACTGACATTTATTGTGAACCAAGGGCCCCCAACAGCCCTTCATGAATGACAGGAGAAAGGACATCTGCCTGTCCCTGTCCCACCTACCATGAGGTCTGAGGGAGGCACCAGTCTGTGAGGGCAGTGTCTAGAGAGAGCAGCATGGAACATCAACGGGGACAGCAACCGCCCCGGTATTTCACACACAAGGAGGAACATTTGTTGTTGTCCCCACCCATCAGCATGCAATTCACCACCATCACCACTATCATCACCATTATAAACCCTTTTAGCATTCTGGGTTGTGCCCAACCAGACACAAAGCTCCCCATGGTAGCACTGAGTTTTGATTTCTGTTCGGGTTCCAAAACCCCAACAGAAGTGTTACACAGCACAGCAAATTCCTGCTCTGCTTCAGCCATCTGTGAAGCAAGCAGACTATTCTGTATGTTGTCTGCAGCCTCCCTGTTTGATCCATCATTCATCACCTGGAGAAAAAAATCAAAACTATAAGAGAGAAACTTAATAACCAGGACAGAAAATGTTTCTGAAGCAGGGGTGATATACCAAAGAATATCCCAGAAACCTCTCAGATCTCAGGAGAAGCTTAGAGTCTATAATGTCAGGCATTTAGCCACCCTGCTCACTCTCTGAAGAGACACGGCCCTGTTACCACAGACAGCTCTGAATTGGCACAGCTGTTGGTGAAGTGGTTGGACTGGCAGCTGCATAAGAGAATAAAATGTTTGGGGATTGGTTCCTGCTGTGCTGGAAGGTAGGACTGAGTTCCCCATTGATTGAGTCCTATTCACAAAATAGTTTATAAACTGAATTCAGTTTCCAAGCCCCCCAGAATTTGGTAAAATCAAGTTAATTAATAAAGGTCTCCAGCCTGGGCCAAGTTAGGACAGATTGCAAGTCCTTTGCATGAGCTTCTCAAGTTCCTCATCAAAGGTAAGGATGTATTAAGCTTGAAGGAGATCCCTGTGGCCCCTAAGGGAAGTAACACACAGATTAAGGGAAGGAAACAGACACCTAGGGAAGAAGGGAAAGAAAAGCAAGCTCCCTTTCTTCCCAACAGCATTAGCTACTTAATCTCGCATATTCTGAGCACTTCTGGGCAAGAGCTGGAGCCAGTTAAGGCACCAAATCACAACACCAAGGTTACATTGCAGATAGAGAGAGGATATTGAGGATGTTTTCTGCGGAGTAGCCCCGTTAAGGCTCCTCTCCTGGTACTGGGCTAGTCTAAGCAAAAGCATTGCTGCATAAGAAGTTGAAACTTCATTTGCTGGTGGAGAAGAAATGCCCCTTTGAGAGTTAAATCTTGGCATGCAGTCACTGTGAAAAAAAATTAGGCTGCAAGGTGTGTGCCAGACCCAGGCCAAATGCTGAAGGGGCAGCTGCCAGCAGATTTGCAGGCAAATGCAAAGAATCCTTTTCCTAATCTCATAGTTCAAAACACAGCATTTAAAGAAAATCCAGGAAACATCAAGAGGCAGCATATCCCATCACTAACACCACCACCACCCTCACATGCATCAGCAGATAAGAGGAAAAACTCCCCATGTGGAATAATTATTGTTGGCAAGGAGAGTATTGATGTTGTGGAAGGAGGACAGCTTGCTTCTCTTAACTACTTGCACTAGCCCTGCACATTCTAGAAAAGAAAAATAAGGCCCTGTTTTGACTAGCAAGGTGAGCAAACAGGGCTTAAAAGTTAAACACAATGAGACAGAGACAGGGGAGAGAAGGAAAAACACTCTGGTTGAGAACAGCCTGTGCCCCTTGCTGTGTGTGCATGCAGCTCTGGTGAGCCATGGACACCGTGATGTTGAAGAAATGTACATTTATCCTGGGAAAACAGCTCAAACAAAATAACTGGAACAACTGTGCAGCTGATAGACAATGTTCTGACTTGTTCCTTGGGCTTCCTTTTGAAGCACACAGCTCTTGGCTGTTGCTGAAATAGCGAGTGTTTCAGATGAGAGATTCAGACATCTGGGAGCCTCGTCACTGGGCCAAGCCTGCAGAAAGGTCTGACTTTGGTATTGCCCCTCATGGGACAGTCCCCTCCCATTTTTCCTTTTTTTACCAGTTGTTAGGGACAGGATGTTGACAAAGAGACTCCCACATTACGTGGTGCAGCAGCCTCTGAGATATCTGATAACAGAGCTCGAGTAACATCTCCCAGTGCAGATGGGTAGGAATGCTGCTGTCAGCAGCTCTGCTAGGTATAACCACACCTTCCACATTCTGGCAGCAGTTCTTGCTTTCTGTGGTTCCACTGGTTTTAGCGAGATTGCATCCAGACCACAGATAAGACACGGGGCAAGGCAGCCTGGTTTTAGGTACCTGGAACAAGTAGGCAAGTGGAATACCTTTGACTGGCTGGAGATCAGAGTTACATGCAGGGAGTCTTTACAGAGAAACAGAAAGGTCCATTCAGAGGACCTTAAAGCCTTTTGCATATTTTGAAAGTGCCTAGGTGATCAGGGAGCCTATGTCCCTTGGCAGTCAATAACAGTTTGGCTGGGAGTCCTTGGACTCAGGAGGTGACTGTCAGAAAAACTTCATGTTTCCTGCTGCCTTACAGATGCAGAAGTTGCTTTGCAATTACAGACATTACCTGCATGCAGTGAGTACTGCTCTGAGCATTCTTCCCACTGTATTTTGGATTGTAACTTAGAATTAGAGTTAGAATTGTGTTAGAATTCTAACACAAAAATTATTATTAGTGGGTGAAGCAATGTGCTTAGTGTGCTTGTAGTATTTCTCAACAGTTCTGGGACCATCTTAAAACTCAGATTTCTTAGATGTTTCTCTCAGGGTGTGAGACCCCCTGAATATTCTTTTTTTTTCCCTCTCAGAAACATCTGATTCAAACTGTGCCCGTTTTAATCTTTGAAGAAGTTTGTGCACTGCAGAACTAGAAACCTGGCAAATGTCATTAAAAAATGGGGCTGCATATTTGAGTAAACCCAAATCCAAACTCAGCTGATTGTAATTAGAGTTGCTGAGAATAAAACGTGGTTGCAAATTGCCAAAGAAAAACAGTCTCAATTTCATTCCCCTCCACAAAATCATAAACATTTCTATGAAATGGAACCATTTTGGGGGAAAATAAAAAATGAGAGTGAAAAACACATTTCTCAGGGGTATTTTATTTCATTTCTTCATGCATCTCAACTGTTCTCTAGATCCAAAAAGCTTCCAGTAATCTCTGTTATGCAGATCCCTTATTTCGAGATGCCTGTTTTGCAATCAAAGTGGAACGTGCACCAAAGTGTCCCTATCTCTTGCTTCCCAGCTATCACAAAACCAAAATTTTCTGATTGTGCTGCCAGTGAAGATTTTTGCCCCCAAATGTCCCACTGCAATCTCTACAAGAGCTTCAATACCCTCTGAGCATTGCACATTAGATGCAATCTTAGATTGCTGAGCACATTACAGTCGCTGGTTTGGGGGTGATGTGTGTTCAGGGGCAGCAGGGAAAGGAGGCATTCTGAAAACCTGTTTAAAGTGTTTGCAAACGGTTTCCTTGACTCCTCTGGGAAGATTGTCTGTGCCAGCTGTATTCCCTGTGAGGAAAGCATGGCACAACCAGACCCAGAGTAACTTAAGCCAAGCTGCTGGCAGAGCCAAGTTCTCCCACACTGCCTTTCCAGCACTGCTTTTTTTTTTTTCTTTTAAGTGCTAAGTTTGTTTGTTTTCTTTTATTTCAGATGCCTAAAAATAGGCCTTTCACATCTTGAGGCCCCTTCACACCATCAGAAACATAATTACAAGGCATAGGTTGCAAAGCGTCAGCTAAGCCCTGACTGACTTGACCCCAAAATCAGATGGAATGGACTACATGACTGTCTTCAAAAGGCAGTGTAACTGTGGAGGCTTTTTGTCTGGTCACCAGGGTCAATGCACTTGTGTCTAGGACCAGCTGTCAGAACCAATGTGAAGGTGTGGTACTGAGCCTGGAACTGGAAAATCAGATGGAAACTGAGGTCAAATGGACATTAACCACCTAGACAATGATGGCAAAGTGAGATTGTTTGAGGTTGCTCTCACCACTGTCATTGTTGCACTACAACATTTTTGGAAAAGACAGGATCTTGCTTTTGGTCTCAACAAACCCCACAAATGTTATAAAAAGGGGTGAAAACTGAAAAGACTCTGTTTATTACACTTGTACCATTTTAGTAAGAAATTACTTAAATCCAATACTGCCCAATCATGGAAATAAATGTCTGAGTCACTACAGACCTCATCTGAACTTGACCTACCAAGCAACACACTGAGGACCTCTAGGATAATTATTCCAAGGGAAAAAAACAACCATAAAACTCCACTTAATTAGGTGATGAGGAAGATACCATTTTCTATAAGCATTCCATCTTACTCCAAGCTAAATTTGTGCAATGAGTAAGGGAATTCCTGAAAATGCATCTAAAAGTTTTCCATGGGGTCATATTGCAAAGTCCCATCTCCTCACATCCATATAGTTGTAGTTTCCTGCTTTGAACCTAGAAGAATGCAGGGAAATTTCCATTCTGGAAGCATCAGTGATCAGAGAAGGCACTTTGGGACGAAACTGCTTGGAAAACCCACATGCCAACTCCAAAATGGTATCAGCATCTGACTTCCTCCTGCAGCTACTGCAGTGACCAGCCTTACTCTTGTGGCTCAAGGCCAACTTACCTCCCCAGCCCTCCTGCTTCTGCAGCTTCAGCTGCCTTGGAGCTGCTCAGAGAAATGGTCTGGGGAATTACTACACACTTTGATTTGGGGCTGAGAAAAGCCAATGATAATATTTTTCAAAGTTTTCTGAGATTCTCCTGTGAACTTGACAGAATTTAAAGAACAGGTGAAGGGAGCTTCCAGTGCAAAATATCAGAACACTGTCCTGTCCTCATCAGGAGCTGACTCAGCCTAGGTCTTTCCAAGGTGCAATGTTTCAGGTTCAATGAACCAACACTTCATGATAATGTTGTATTTCATTCTGGGACTTTGAAAAACTCTACATCTGTGGTGGTTTGACCCTAACTGGACTGATTTTCTCTACCTCCTCCCGGCCAGCGGTGCAGGAGGATTGGGAATGGTGGTTTTTGTCTGTTCATCACATGTTGTCTCTACTGATCCTTCCTCCTCAGGGGGAGGACTCCTCACACTCTTCCCCTGCTCCAGCGTGGGATCCCTCCCAGGGGAGACAGTCCTCCATGAACTTCTCCACTGTGGATCCTTCCCAAGGACAAGAAACCTAGGTACAAGAAACCTAGGTGTTGCTACCCTGCCAGCTGTTGGTGATCCCTTAGAGTCTGGGACAAGGGAAATGTCCTGCTCAGGGTGAAGAAATAACACCTTGATACCACTAGAGGCTGATAAAGAGGCTGGTAGTGCTGATAGGTTTTTCCCCCAAGAACTCCCACCTGGATTCCTAAGGTTGCTTAGATTTTAACCTAAAGAGACCAACTCCTTTGAAACAGCCTGGAAGGCAACCTTGGTGTTTTATCAGTAGCAGAGATCTCCTCTGCAGAGCTGACTTGCAGCAGAGCCGGATCATCACTTACCACCCAGGGCTTGCTGCAGAAGTTGTAGATGGAGTAGAGGGAGTTGACCGAGTGGATGCCGCCGTACTGGAGGCCGATGATGAGGCTGCGGAAGTCTTCTCCCAATGCCATGCTGTAGGCGTGCTGCCGGATCAGGACGAAATCTGGCTTGAAGGACCTGGAAGAGATGAGGAGAGTGATGTTTTAGTTTCAAATGCTCAGAAGCACTTCTAACCACTCCTCGTTTCTTTTCCATCCTTCCCCTTTCTTTTCACTAACACATGTTGCTCTTCTCTGGGCCTCTCATCATGTGTTGCTCGTGTTATAATGTAACAAACCCAACAAAACCCCCTAGTCATTAAAAAAGGAAAAATCCAATGTAGATGCAAGTGTGAGAGCATAGAAACAGGCCAAGCAGATTTTCTGCAGTTTCCATGTCACTCAGGCATGCACAGGAACAAGCCACAAGCAGAGCCAAGGGTCATAAATTCACTGGGGGGGGAATTCTCTTTTCTTTCTAAAAGCTTGGCCGTACTTGGCGAGCTCGTTGCAATGTGCAACGCAGATGAGGGAGCAAGTTTGTTTCCTGACGATTGAGCTCCATATTGAAGCAATGCCCAGTGGGTGGGAAGATCATAAGGGATTTCAGAAAGCTCTCGTACACATCCATACACTGACCCACATTCCCCCTTTAATCAGTTTACTACATAGGCAGCACATCCCAGGCTCTCACGGCTGTGAGTCAACAAGCAAAGGGCAGGCACGGTAATGTAATTAATCAAAGGAGCAGAGCCCCTCATATGCTGCTGTGACTCATGGCTTGGACTTCCAGAATATTATTTAGCAAGACTGGAGCTCGGACTCCTATGGTTCAACAGCAGCAGCCCTCAGCTAATGCACAGAAAAGTGAGGCCCTTTCTAGGTAAGCCAACAGGCAATGGATTATCTTTCAAGCAGCCAGATTTCATTCCTTGCTGACGCGCTGTCTTCGGAGCCATTCAAAAATATCTGGAAGCAGCAGCTGGAAAGAAATGGTTCCCAAAATGGGGCTCAGCAGTTCATTCTCTAAGGAAGGGGCTTTTCCACTGAAAGAGGGGATTATTTTATATGTTAGCAGAGGTTGCATCAAGGACACTGAAAAATTTCCATGCTGTATTAAAGATTTTCAGAGAAATGAGCTCTGTAACCAGGTCCCATTACCTCACTACCCTCGAACATTTTCCTTGCTAAGAGACTATAATTTCTGTCCTTTGGATGTATGAGCTGGAAATACTTTGGGTTTATAGCCCCTATTTATATTTCCATCATTCTGGAAGGGAAATGTGAGATGGTGACTCTGGGCCAGATTGTGGCAACAAACACTGTACACAAACCCCAGCACAGCTTTGTTGTTTTAAAGCTGTTCATTTTGTTTGTTGGCCTTGGACTTTTGTTATCGCCCGCTTGAGACATGATGAGGATCATGCTCAGCTTTTGTGATGAAAGAGGCCAAGCTTTAGAAATGTTGTGATTCCCTCCCATGGAGTTTTATTTTAACCTAGGCATGTTCCCTAATGTACTTGGCACCAAAGGTGGTGCTTTCCTCCAGCAGCGAGATGCAGAATGAGCATCATGAGGGCTGTGCTATCGCTGTGCAGCTGATTTATGGACCTCCCTGGTGTCAATGGGCATGAGGCAAGTGGTGACCCCCGCTGAGAAACAGCAAGTGAATACAAATCTTGGAAAGTTGGAGCTGCTCTGTTCTGCTGGACTTGCTGCGTAGAAAGTACCCTGCAGGTGGGCACAGGTCCTCAAGAAGGATTTACCAGCTACTTAGGACCAGGGCTTGATATCTGTGCTGAGTTACTGAACAGTTGTGGTGCCTGGAGAGGCAGGAGCTATGGGTGTGTCTCTCCTCATCCAGCTTTCTGAGCGTATGAAGAAAAAAATGGTCCTTGTTACAATCCCAGACTTGACTCATGGGACAGCACCTACTGGGGTTGCACAGTAATGGTTCAGATCATTCTCCAGGTGAAGCAGTGGTATTTTCCCCTTGAACATCTGCCCCAACACCCTGGATGGGGATGTGATGCTGTGGTGGGGAGGAAGGATGAAAATGAGCACAGCCAGCTTCAGGGGGAGGACACAGAGTGGCTGGGAAACTGCCTTCATTGGCTTTACTTCTGCCAGCCAAAAGCTCAGGGAAAAAGCTCTTGTCTTTTCAGATCCTGGCAGAGAAAGAGTTTCTCCACTTATATGATGGACACAAGGGCACAGAATTAATGTAGAAAAGCCTATTCTCAAACTCTGTGTTCTCTAGGAAGGCAGGGCACTCTCTCATGCAGCAGATGAGGAGTGAATCTCTAAAGTGAAGGTGGACACTGAATCCCTGTTTTGAGCCATGGAACAATGTGAATGTTCCCATGGATACAGAGAGCAAGGCAGTGGAGTGCCAGGCCTGGGACTAGCTGAGAATAAACATCAGCTGAAGAGCACCAGAGCCTGTAACAGAGAAATGGAGACCAGCAGCAAAAGGAATAACAATCAATAACATTTCTGTACAGAAAGCAGGTCCCCAGCCTGCTTTGTGGTAGAGAAGATGATGACAGCACATCCTGCTAGGAGGTTTCATGCCTTAAAGAGACTGCCTATTTCTTATTTCTGCATATAGGCATAACTCTGGCTTGCTTACAGTCCTTCAGCTTTTCTCACTGAAGCACAAAGAGATTCGAGGGCATGAAGAAAGAACACACAAGCATATATAATTTGTATCAGAAACCAGCAGCAAAAGGAATAACAATCAATAACATTTCTGTACAGAAAGCAGGTCCCCAGCCTGCTTTGTGGTAGAGAAGATGATGACAGCACATCCTGCTAGGAGGTTTCATGCCTTAAAGAGACTGCCTATTTCTTATTTCTGCATATAGGCATAACTCTGGCTTGCTTACAGTCCTTCAGCTTTTCTCACTGAAGCACAAAGAGATTCGAGGGCATGAAGAAAGAACACACAAGCATAGATTATTTGTATCAGAACGAGTGTGATCAACACATTAGATTGTCCCCCTGTACTGTGCACTGGTGAGGTCACACCTCAAATCCTGTGTTTAGTTTTGGCTCCCTCACTGAAAGTAAGACATTGAGGTGCTGGAGCGTGTTGTAGTGGCCTCCTCTCCCAGGTAACAAGGTGTAGGACAAGAGGGAATGGCCTCAGGTTGTGCCAGGGGAGGGTTAGTGGATATCAGGAAAAATTTCTTTATGGAAAAGAATCATCGAAAGAGGCTTCCCAGGGAAGTGGTTGAGTCACCGTCCCTTGAGTTGTTCAAAGGGGGTGTGGATATGGCACTTAGGGCTGTGATTTAGTGGTGAAAATGGCAATGCTCGTTAATGGTGGGACCAATGCTTTAGAGATCTTTCCTAACCAGTTCTATGATTGTCAAAATACCTCTTAACGACCCCTTCCACTGTGAATAACCATTTGCAGCCAAAGGGTGCTTTATACCCCAGCACCATGATGGGTGAGAGAGCTTTTTCCTGGTGTTGTTGGAGAAGGATGGGCTCTCCTGCTCTCTTTTTAGAAGACTGACAGTCTTAGAAGACACTTTGCTCTTCATGCCAATAGAAGAAGATCTTCCCAGGACACTGAAGACAACATCCTCACTTCAGGTTCTGGCTACCCTCCATTATTCAAGGAGACTTCATTCAGGTTTCAGATACTTCCCAGTGATCAAGATGTTTTGACTAAGTTCCCTTCCAAAGCCTTTCCTATCTGGCATGACACAGAGAAGAAGAGAAGTGCATAATTAAGCAACATGATACAGTAAGTTTTGCGTTACTTGCAGTTAACGAAGCCTTCAGGGAAGCTTCTGAGGCACAAGTCCAAGCCATAAGTGGCTGCAACTTTTGCTCAAGAAGTGCAAAATTCCTCCAAATATGCAGTGCCTCAGGTGTCTGACACCTAACAGGAAATGGCATTTACAAATAGGAACAAATTCTTTTTGTGCTTTGCTTGGGTGTTAATGGCATTGTTTTTACATTACTGAAAATTAATAGGGAATTGATGACATTTTCCCCTATCACGGTGTTAGATTTAACATTCTGTTTGATGTTTTAGCAAAGCGGAAAATTTGCCAAGAAAAAAAATGTCATTTCAGTCAAAACCTCGTCATATTTTCCAGAGAAAGAAATAAACCCTGCTGAAGTTATTCAAAGAAAGAACGAATGTGACTGCTTATATAAATAAGATAACACAGAGCTCGTTTTAGAGAAAAAAGAAAGCAACATAGAATAAAGAATAATCTCTCTTTAGTAGGCAGGAGGAGAGAAGCAGGGTTTTTTTTTGAACATTGTAGTAGAGAATGGCTGGGTAAAATACATGGGGGGTGTGGGAGATCAGTGCAGCAAAAGCAGCAGGAGCCAGGAGTCACAGTTGTAGCAGGAACAATACCACTGTAGGCAGATGAGGACACCATGGAAGATGCTCTGATTTGCTTCTCAGCCACAGATCAATGCTCAACTAACCATTGAATCATGTCCCATACTCTCTGAACTGTACTCTGGCAGTCTAAAAAGTCTGCCATATATTTTACTTCTAAACTGATCAACACTGACAAGGAAAAGCATGTGGACTCGGACAAAGCCTGAAAGTAGGAACAACCACACCTGCCAACATCAACTTGCCTTCTAAAGGCTTGTGATCCAAAGCTTTTACAGAAGGTGATCCAAATACTTTCCAACATCACAGAATAAAGTCATAGAGTAATTTAGGTTGGAGAGGATCTTTGGAAACCATCTGGCCCAACACCATGCTCATTGCAGGGCTAACTTTGAAGTGACATTAGGATGATTGCCATTCCCTGGAAGAAGCCTTAGTAAAAACCCACATGGAAAGGAGACAAACTATGGCAGAACTGATAAAAAAAGAAAGCTGATCAAGACTGAAGCAATGTACACAGTTTTTAAATCATTCGTGTATTTAATCCTGGATTAACTAATTATTGAATGTTCTAGGCCCTGGCATCTCATTCCTTTTTGGAAAGAATTACTGTAAATGCAAAAAAGGGTCAGGCAATAGTTTAGTATCTGAGATGCTCCCCACCCTGGTCTGCTTGGAGTGACTTTTGCTTTCTGGCAGCTGTCTGCATGCCAAGTGTTTTCCCAATAACTGTCAGCATCCTGCCTGCACGTCGGCTGGGCGCCAGCTGCCAGGGAGGTGAAGGGGGACATTATTCATCTGGGACATCAGCAAACCCTGCAGGGAGAGGCAGGCCTCCAAGCAGCTGTTTAGCAGCAGGAGCTGAGGTGGAAGTAACTGAGAATAAATACATAAATAATCACACCCCACTGTCTCTTCTCTTTTGTACTTCCTGCTCCAAAAAAAAAAAAAAAAGAGGACAGGGACAGACAGGTGAAGAGGGGGGAGATACTAGTGAAAAACAATGTTAGATCATCCCCCATATGGGAATAATTTCTCAGTTTATAAATGTTTACTAGAGGTGTTAAATTGCTTCATATGTAACTGCAGCTTGCCAGGGTGTACCCTGTTAGACGTCTCGCCCCAGCTCATTGTCTCTGCAGGGTATTTCAGTGAGGAAAGTGGTCATTTGGCACATTGGTCTCTTGCCTAAACTGAATTTTCAAAAGCTTACAGGCTGTTACACACACTTCTCCATTACATTTATGGATTGCCATGCCATCAAATAGAAAAAATATTGCCCAAATGTTTCTTAGTGTTAAATACATAGCACATATTGTACTCCACCATGTGGCACTTTCTGTGAAACTTGGGAGAACCATGAGCTCAACATATTTTTCCATCTGGCTGCTAGAACCATAAACTTTCCCAATCAGTTTCTGCCATTTTTTTTCTCCTATCTGCAACTTCACAGAAAATTGCAGAAATTTTGTTTGGAATTAGCAAAACAACCAACCAACCAACAAAAACTACATCCCAACCCCACCCCCCAAACAACAATAACTAGAAAAAGACATCCAAAAAAAGACCCTAATTAGGTCAAGAGTTAAATTTAAAAAGACAGGGATTAGACAGAGGCTGCAGTTTGTCTTTGGCACAACCCTCCTGGAACATGAGAAGCTGGAAAGTGACCAAGTGACCTACTGCCTACCAATACTTCCTACATCAGTGTCCAGGAACAGTGGCTACTCCCATGGTCTTCCTGGACATTGTCTCTGTAGAAGAACTGCAAGAAACCACCAACTCTTGTGAACAAATAGTCCTGTGGAGACAAGAAAACGTCCTTCTAGCGACGTGCAACTGCTGTGTGGTGAGAAAGCATGGCCTCTGTAGGATAGTAAACCTCCATGCCCCTTTCAGGCAGCTGCTTGCTAATGGACCTTTGGGGTGAGTGAACCTACTGGGATGGGAAAAGATGCAGTGGGCAGAGGACAGTGTCCTCACTTTAAAGAATCTTGCATCCTGGAGCAGGCACATATTTTTTAGTCAGACAACATGTCTCCTGGAGTCTGCAAGCTCTGAATAGCAGGGAAACACCTGTGGGCTGGCCAGCTTCTTCTCTGCTTCTCTTGTGTGAAAGGATTTGCTTCCTCATGCTGCGACTGTACTGCAGCTTGCAGTGTAAAAATATGCTTCAGGAAAAAAGCACTTTCAGGGATTTTTGGGATGGTGATTCAACAGGTTGCTGTCCTGTTGTCACCAGAGCATTGTAGAAGCACTGAATCAGCTGGAAGCAACGGGAATGTCAGTGTTACAGGAATGGATGGGCTTGTGTGGACAAACTGGAGAATTCACTGACCCCAGCATGGCTGTGAGTAGCAAGGGCACATCACCCAGGGTGAGCAGGGGGAGACACACACCTTACACAGACAGGCCAAATTCAGGCAAGGCCTGTAGGACCAAACATCATTCCACAGCAAAGATCCTTCCTCACAGCTAGGCTTTGTCCTTGGTGCTGCTCCTCTTTGCTGTCATTTTGGACACTCCTCTACACTTGCCAGGGCCATTTCTCCACACAGGGTCCTCCCCACTTCAGACCCTGGGCATCTCCTGGTCCATCAGCTGTTGTCTGTCCTGTGGGGTTTCATGAACCTGCACACCACATTGTAAGTGCTATGGCCACCACTCTGACAGGTCCCATGCAAACAGGAGAATGTGCTTTCCCTCCTGGATGATCGGCCCCAGTGGCAAAAGAGACCTCTCTACAGGGAGACAGGAGATGAGAGCAGTCTGGTGCATGATTAATTTATATCCTTAAAGGTCTGAAATGCTCCCAAAGACACTAGTATTCCCCAGATAAAAGAGCTGTCCAGATTTTCAACATATCCCCACCTTATTCCCATATCTACTGGAATTAATAGCTGAAGTCTTGTGAAATCCAAAAGTCAAGCAGAGGACTGAATTTAATCTAATACAGAACCTGGGATCATAGTTTGGGAGTCGAAATGTTGCTGTCAGAAGCAGATACAGCCCAAATTTTCATTTCTACTTAAACACTTTTATAATATCCTGAAAGCATAAATGCACCTCAAAGTGGGTGCAGTGCCAACACTGACAGCCTCTTTACACTGCCAAAATATTGACAGGAAGGGCCCTTCAGAGAAATGTGAAAATAAAAATCCCATTCCTCACACCTAACCCCAGTAAAAGTGACACAGTCCAAGAGCTTTCTAGAGTAAATTAGACTGCAGATGGTTCACTGTATCCTTCTGTTTGTGTGTGTAGACCTGTCCAGAGGGAAGTTGTGTGTGCACTGGGAGGAGGATGAAGAATCCACCCAAGTGTTTTAAAAGTAGGCATAAACCCACACTTGTTTTTACACACTCTTTAGCACTCCAGCTACTGCACCCACCTTTTCCCTGCTGTAAGAGCTGCTGTCTAAGCTGGTGAGGGATCCTTTGAGATGAATAAACACTACCTCCTGCTTCCCATATTTAACTCTTCAGTGGAGAAGGTCTGCTGCCAATTTTTTCCAAATAAGTGCTGGGGTAATAAGGACCAATGTGTGGGACATCCCCCACCCCACCAGCCCTGGCTGAGCCCAACACTGCTCCTGGTGCCCAGCTCATCCCACTGGTGTCCTCAGTCAGGGCAAGGGTCACAGGGCGCAAACACAGGAAAGTGCTTGCTAGAGACTGCACAAGGCACTTCATGGCCAGCTCTCTGTCTGAAGGAAATGTGCTGAACAGGCTGACGGAGCCTTCACAAACCATGGTAAAACTGGCACAGAAAACACAGATGCAGTTTTTTACATTTGTTAGATGATAGCCTCTGTCTCCAGTAGCACATTTTGCTGACACTACCTCAAATTCTCCACCCCCTCCTACAGATGTGCAGAACTTAGTAGCTAAAAAAGAGAAGTTGGAGACCCAGAACACTGTTACTGTAAAATTAAATTCTTGGAGCCATGCTTGTTTTAAAAATCAGGCAAGCAAAGTAATGCCTGGCTTCAATAAGATTGTTTGGTAACTTAATTGTGGCTACTTACTTCAAGATACACAGGCTAGGAGTCATGTATATGTCCATGTCTTTGCTTTCTGTAATTGCCAATAATATTTCTAAAGCATCTTTTTTTTTTTTAAATTTTCCTGATGCAAGTGGTAAATGGAAGGCTTTAAGGACTGTTATACCTTCTTCTTAGGGAATTTAAGAATTCTTAGGTAAAAGAACCACAATTTTTTCCCAGGGCAGTTCAAATCAGTTGACATGGGGTCTGAAAAAATGCCTTAACTCCAAGGTGTCAGGAGGGATTACGCAAACAGCAGAAAAAGGCTTTGGTTTAAACTTTGCTTTACATGTGCGATACGGTATTTACAGCTTAAAGACAGAACTAGGAGACCTGCTCCAAAATGACAAAATTTTATAGGCTAATAAATTGTTAGATAGCTTATCAGTAAATGTAATGTCAAATTGGAGAGGACAGCCCAGTGGTTGCTGAATATGAATATTAGTTGTTGCTCTTAAGAAATTTATTATTTTGGTGATTTCAATCTACTTGTCTGTAGTATTTTCACTGTCTTTCCACTAAACTGCTACATTCTATTGCTCTCCCTTTGAAGAGGAATGTGAAGCAGGCAGGGCTCCTGCAGGGGGGCATCCCAAATGTGCTTGTTAGCAAGATGATGTTGTATTTACCTTCCTATAAATTGTCAGTGGGATTTCCATGACTCTGGGTATTAAAAAAACAAGATGAATATTATATTTCACCATCTAGAAGCATTCCAATTTTGGAATGAATATTTTGCTTAATAATTAACAGAGGCCTAATAAGTGATGGAAAAAAAATGACAGCAGCAGCAGTGTTGGTGCACACGTGAGTTGAAGGGGTCTCCCTGTGGCTGGGCACTCTGAAGTGTGTCTGTGCCCAGGCAGGACATGGCTGTGAGTGGGATAGTGGGACTTGAAGGGAGTGGGAAGCAGCTGCATCCATGTGGATGGCTTGAGGTGCCTCTGCACAGCTCAGTTCCACAATTCGCTTTCTAAAGTGAAGAAGAGTTTTAATTTCTATACCTTCTAGAGTATTGCTAGGAGTGGCTGTGGAAGTTGGGTCACCTGAGTTCTTAAACTCACTGAGCTGGGCACAACAGGGGCACATCAGCACAGGCTGCAAACAAATATTTGCTGCTTGCAAGGACTATGGCATGTAGCATATGCTATATAAATTGCGTATCCAGACAAGTGTGTATTTACCAAATCCACTTCCCACAAGGCAAATGTGTCCTTAAACATGCAGATATGAAAACAAAAAACCCTGAGCTAATGACATTCAAAACCCCACGTATTTCATATATAAATATCCATGCAAAAATGCTAGCTGGAATACCTGTGTATTCACTGTGAGCAGAAACATGAACACCATGCCCCAGACAGTTTTGTGAAATAAATTTTGTCTTCAGTTTCAGTTTAATAGCTCAAGATCTTTCTGCCAGATGTATGAATGGCTTTGGGAGGAAAGACACAGGAAGGAAAATGAAGATGTGATCAACCTAGGAAATGGTTCTTGGGAAACCTTCCAGCATCATGAGCAAGCAAACACAAGAGTGCATTAGCACAGCACACTGTCTGATGAACGCTCCAGCGGCTGGTTCATGGGACACAATGCTTTGTTTCACTCAGAAACAGACATTTGTGGCACAGGAGAAAGCAAATGCATGTAACAGACACAACTTTAAAGGTTTTTAGCAGAGGCTCGTGACATTTTACCAAAGAACAAATGCCTTGTGGATGTACTAAGAGAGATGTCAGGACCTGAAATGAATTGATGGACCACAGTCATAGCTAATTGACAGTGACATGTTTTGCTTTGCACTGTTTGGACTGGAAATGACATCTTGAGAAATTAAACTGAGGCCACCATGCTCAAAATCACAGTTTTTCAGCTGTTCTAAGAATCCCTTTCAAGAATAGCACTGCATGCTACATTATGTGTCCCTATCTCTAATTTTGAACTAGTTGCAAACAGACAAAAGCATTGATTAAATGTGTCAAGAGTATTAAACTCAAAGATGCTGAATACACCAAATAGTGCAAAGGAATTGTACACAGAGAAGCAGGGCAGCTAGAAAAATTAATTTGGAACAGCAGTAGGATTTCAACACAAACAAAGAAAAGCTATTGTATCAAAGATGAAATGTAGAGTTGTAACAACAGGAGCTCATAAAGATGAAGGCTTGGGAATAATGGGGTGGAAGGTAATATTGGTGCTGTGTAAACAGAGGCATCATACACACATGTGACAATGTACACTACTCTTCACATAGAACTTGTAAAAATGCATCTCACATTAGCTCCAGATTACTGGCACTCTGGTGCTTGAAAGAGGGGGAGCAATGCTTCTGGAAAGTGAATTGGATGTGTGATTGGAGAAGCATTGCTCGGGAAAAGGCTGCTTGCAATGACTGCAATTACAAAGTAATGCTAGTCGGACAGAAATCCCCACCAAGCAGAGACGGGTATTACCTCTGAGATATACCACAGGGCAAAGCCAGAGCACTGGGAGTCTCTCACAAAAAAAGAAGTGGTATTTCAGGAGCAAATCAGGCTGCAAGCATCAGGATCACAGAATCATAGAATAGTTTGTATTGGAAGGGACCTTAAAGGTCATCTAGTTCCAACCCCCTTGTCATGAGCAGGGACACCTCACAATAGACCAGGTTGTTCAAAGCACCATCTAGTGCTGAACACAGCCAAGGATGGGGCATCCACACCTTCTCTGGGCAACCTGTTCCCATGCCTCACCACCCTCACAATAAAGGAAAAAAATCTACCCTCATTCAGTTTAAAGCCATTCCCCCTTGTCCTATCACTACATGCCCTTGCAAAACTCTGTTGTAGTTCCCTTTAGGTACTTGAAGGTCCTGTAAGGTCTCCCTGGAACCTTCTCATCTCTAGGCTGAACGATGCTAACTCTCTCAGCCTATCTTCACAGGAGAGGTGCTTCAACCCCCTGACGATTATCATGGCCCCCCTTTGGACTCGCTCTAACAGGTCCATGTCCTTCTTATACTGGGTGCCCCAGAGCTGGCTGCAGCACTGCAGGTGGGGTCTCACCAGAGTGGAGCAGAGGGGCAGAATGCCCTCCCTTGCCCTGCTGGCCACACTGCTTTGGATGCAACCCAGGACGTGGTTGGCTTTCAGGGCTGTGAGAGCATACTGCTGGCTTATGTCAAGCCTCTCATCCCCCCAACACCACCAAGTCCTTCTTCTCAGGGCTGCTCTTGGTCTGGTCATCTGGGCTTAGTGGCTATTGCGAGGGTAGTCCAATGGGATCAGGGTCTAAGTCAGGCAGGCTAGTGAATTAGAGCCACTGTTTAAAATGAAGGTGAGTTGACAGAGAAGCAAGAAAAACCAAGGGAGAAGATCTGTTATCCCTTTTATTGGGAGTCTGGAGGCTAAAAAGAACCTGAGAAGGAGGCATTTGCTGTTGCATGAAGGGTCTAGACTGGAAACAACGACTGCACGGCATAATGTGCACCTGAGACCTGATACAAACCCACCAGTCAGGCCAGTCTTTTCACCACTTCCAAGAATCCTTGGAGCCAACAGGACTACGCTGCCCTGACTCAGATACTTGTCACCCCCTGAGGCCAACCTGCTTGCCCCAGTATTGATCCAGACAGCCCAGTTTTCAAGACCAACTGGTGCTCCTCACCTGACCACCTTGGTGCCGTTCCTCATGACCTGCATGTCCACCATGCAGCCACCCATGACGTAAGCAGCCAGGTTCAACTCGGAGAACTCAGCCTGGAGTGGAGCAAAAGGACAAAGTGTTACTCAGGGGCGGCAGAGACACAAACACATGAACACAGACGCAGAGTTTTCTTTGTCTGGAATGTGCCTTTCCTTCTTTTTTCAATATTTTTTTCCTTTCTGTGAGGCAACTGGAGATCCAATTATAGCTGGTTTGCCCTGAGAGACTGCAGAAGTATTTATGGCTCCCACACTTGAGGTGTAAAAGTATACATGATTAGGCTTATTGCAGTAATGAGTACTGAAGGAATTAAGAATGAGCAAGCTGAAAAATGCACACAGGAAAGAATAATAATAATATTAATAAAAAGAGGTAAGGTCATTTGAATTCAAATTCCAAGTTTCCACTTGGAGACATCAATTTAGAATTATTTCTGAGTTGGCTGCTGTGCCACTGGCTAGCTATAAATCTAATACAAAAGATTTAAACCTTTTTAAACCTCATTATGTTGCAGGAAGGTGATAAGCAGAGGTCACCTGATGTGATTTGCTTATTAAGATTTTTACTATTAAAGAGTTAGCAAAGCTGGGCAGGCTATAAACAGAGCTGCTCAATCATTAAAACACTTTGTATTTTAAAAGAGGCACGACTTACAGGGCTGGAAAGGTGGGCAAGGGATATTTCAGCCGTGGGGAGCAAAAGGCACAGGGGTGATTGTGACTGCAGAAGTTGTCAGTGAAGGTCAGGACACAAATCAGAGTGACTGGCTGGGTGAGAGATGTGATAATCCTGACTGGAGAGCTAGCAAGGCTTGGTGGTCTCACGCCACTCTCAGTAGGAGGATGGCAGGATTACCTGATCAGTTAGTCTTGTGCTTCAAATCCTAACTCTGGTCTTGATGAGCAAATGAGTAAACCTTGAACTAGAATATCCTAGTGCCATGCAGATCCTCCCTTTCTAACATGATGCAGATTCAAAATCTGATATTAAATTAGTGCCTGTGATATAAATATAAATATAAACAAACAGGTTTAATTTGTTGAGGCAGAAAATATAGTCTTCTCCCTTTGAGCAGTTTTTTTGCCCTTCCTTTTTCAGGCATTTTTTCTGACTTAGTATGATGAGGACTGGGCAGAAGTAAAATCATCTTCTAACCAGTAGCTATCTATTACCAAAACACTCAGATGGTGCTGCTAACACTTATGATTTTATTGAGATCCTTGTACTGTTTAATGTTCTTCTGCTACTTCTATTACCTGGAACCAAAAGATAGTGCCAGGAACAACTTTTATACATTAAAAAAAGGCAAAAAAAGGCAGGGGAAAAAATAAAAAAAGCATGTTTTGTCCTCATGAACTCATGGAAAAAACTTGCCAATGGAGAACTAGTGCACCTGTAAAGGCTCAAAGGCCAGATGACAAATGAAAAAATAATTTCCAACTTTCTTCTTTTAAAATCCATGTAATTTTAAAGCAATGGCTGCGGACTGGTGACCCGATGATGTAATGAGATTTCATGTCTGTGGCCCTGCGTAAACTTTTTAAAGCAACACCCTTACACGATCTTACATCATTGTAACTCCTAATTACAATGAAAAGAGGGGGAAAATTCCTGTTGCCAAGAAATAAATGCTACTTCAAACACAAACACATACACACACAGACACACTCAAAGGGAGGGATTGGCAGTGGTTCAGGTGACTGCCTGGGTTTTACTCATGAGAGATTGCGCTGTGTTGCCTTGGCCACAGCCACGCTTCTTCAGTGACCCTATCAGATCAGAGATAAGAGAACATGTACCCCTAAAAGGCACCTGCCTTTTATACATTCAAAAAATCTCAGGAGATCTAGGGAGAGGGGAGTCCACCTTGGACAAATTCAATAAGATCAGATGCTTTGGGCACCATCAGTGATCTCCCCACTGGGTCAAGGCACGCTTGCTAGTTTACACGTTAGCTCCAGAGGTTGTGTGGATCGGGGAGATGAAAGGATGTTTTTCCCACCTCTGTGTCTCCATATGCCTCAGAGATGTCCTGCTCTGAAAGCAGAGTGCTGTAGAGCTGGACCTCCAGCTTCTGCTGCTGAGGAATGCACTATCTGATGTGAACACCAGCGCAAGAAAGGGAAGTTTTAGGTCTGTGTTTTCATGATTTTTATGCTTTTCTACCATAATTTTTTTTCCATAATGGTTTGTAGTAAAGAGCTTAACACTCCTCTTTGCTGGGGGTGAAAACGGACAATCTTCATTCGATGAGGGGCACTTACAGTCTAACTAAGTTGGTGTGACAGGCGTTTCCCTGAAGAAGTCAGGCCAAACAAAGCTGTGCTCAGACACCTGACCTGAAAACAGGCCTGAGAACCCCCCGAGCTGGTGAGTACTTCATGCCAAACTGCCAGGACCAATTTCAGGCCCTGCTAATGTCAAGAGCCAGAAGAAAAGGAGAAATCCCCTTTGGCAACCATTGTCCAGGGAACCCTGGCAAGGAGAGAGAAGTGTAGAGAGGGTCTGGGGGATTCAGCTATCTCACCCCCAAAACACCCAGATCTACAATCAGAGCTGAGGGACAATCCTGACCTTTTCCTGGCATTCACTTCTGCTTTAACAGACAAAGTTAAGGAATGCTGCTGCTTTCATGTAGCTGCTTTGTCCCATCCAACAGGCTGCTGCTAGCTGGCGTTTGGAAGAAGGCTAAAACCTTCAGTCAGCAGAAATTGTTTCCTGTTGATTTTCCAGTGCTCCCTGTATTTTTAACTTTGTGGGTTTTGTAGCCTGATGACTTCCCTTGGCTGGGATTTCAACTCTGAGATCATCTCCAGGCTGAGTTTACCTTGCAGACAAAGAGGTTTTTGAAAGCAGCCCATGCAGATACAGTGACAGGTAACTATGCATAAAACAGGAGAGCCCAGCTCCCCGTGGCCTTGCAGAGTCATTTGCATTAGGAATCATGGAACAGAAGAAGGCACTGCATTAGCCTGGCGGTGTTTTATACTCGCTTTGAAACAGTGCCAGTGGCTGCAAAAACATTCAGGGCAAGAGCAAACCATGTGTGACAAATGTGACACAATCTGTCTTGAAGTATAATGTAACACAGACTGTGGGAGTAGAAATATTTCATACCTCTGTGAGGCTCAGATATGAGATGATGCCCACAGCTACTTTGATCATAGTTTTGTCAAAAATGCCTACTTCAGGTATTAAGAATCAGAGAACTCTCCAGATCATTTGGACTAAGCCTTAAGGTGGTCTCAGTTTCCATCAGTGTTCTCTGTGTGCTGGAGATCTTTTTGGTGAGCTATTTTAGAGTGTCTGTTTCTGTTTCGTGATATTAAAACAAGGATGATTTTGCCATTTTATATCATGAAATGGTAGAAATGCCTGGCTTGGTAGCTATGCCTGTTAGTGATTCAAGGGAAGCACATGTTCAAGGTGTATTTTAAGCATTCTTCATAGAATAACAGAAAGTTGTGTTGGAAGGACTTCAAGACATCACACAGTCTTTCTCTCTTTTCTAAGGCATTACCATCTCTGCCTCTGCCGTTGTGTGCAGATACTACATAACCTCTTCTGTCTTCCATAGATGAGGAACCTCCTCAGGCAGTCTGTACCTTAATAACCACAGAAAATTTTCCCAATGCCCAACCTAAATCTCTCCCTTTACCTTTTAAGACAGCAATTATTTTGTGTCCATTATGTCTTCCTGCAGAACCCGAAGGCTTATTCCTGAAAGACTCGCACATCCTTCTTCCATTTTTTTTTTCCTAGACAAAACTAGCCCCATTCTTGTAAGATTTTCTCGTAGATGACATTTTTCAGTGAATTGATCAGAGTTGTTGCTGTCACCAGGATTCTCTCTGGAAAGCCCACAACTCCCTTCATTTGCAATACTGCCAACCATATGTTTGAGTATGGATTTGTCATACATGCAGCAGTGTGACTGCTTTCTAGCTCACATTCTGGCTGAGATCCACTGTAATCCTTGTGTTGCTTTGTCTAGGCTGCTGACTAGCCTGGTCCGTGCCATGGCTTAGGCACTTGGGCTGAGGAGTTGCTACTGTATAATCAAATCACATGCATTCCTCAGTGGATTTCATGCCTTATTTTTTGGTGGATCTTCCAATATGTACAAGGAAGAGCCCAGATCAGGCTGCATTCCTAAAGCAGCACATTTCACTCCAACCATTGCAAGCATCTCAAGGGGAAAGTAAGCAATCCCTAAATCCTGCACAGGCAGAATGGTGGGCAGATAGTATGGGTGCCAGTGGGATGAGGGTTGGGGCTATGCATGCTTGGTGCACAATCATGCAGCACTGGAGATTACACATCCTGATTCCCCATGTCTCTTCCTGAGACATTTTTCCTTGGGGAGGCACCCTGCTCCCCACCTGCCCCCAGTACCAGGATTGATCTCTGGGAGAAAAGAATGGAGAGAGTCCATCTGTGATGGGAATGCTGCTTTGTGGCTTCAACAGCAGCTTCCACAAGTGCTCTTCACAAGTCCTGAAGCTAGGATGCATTCTCCCAGAGACAATGCTGGTGCTGAAGGTCCAGATGCCTTCCCCTGCGTGAACACCTTTTGGTGCATCAGCTCTGGTGGCATTCAGAATTGTCTCTTGAATTTTCATTTCAGAAGTTATGTGACTGTCTGAAAATCTGAGGTTTAGAAAAAGCGCATTTCTAAATATTTTGATCCCAGGAAATGGCTCAAAACCATAAACTCTGTAAACCTCCAAAAGCCAATGAAAATTAAAAAAAAAAAAAAAGAAGAGAGTATTTTTTTTAATTTAAGAAAATAATGACTTTAGAGTCATTCTTGCTAGTTCTCCAGGTCCCTTTATTCATGGTTTCTGAATGCTTGCATGTGGCAAAGCTAGGAGAACTGCTGTTGCTGTTATTGAACTGCTTTCTGGCATTCAGTTGGAAAAAAACCCAAGCCCTAAACATATAATGAACAAAAATTATACAGTTGTTTGACAAGAGGCTAATTTTCCTTTCATCACACACAGACCTGTCAGACTACCTTTTGAAAGGACCATTTTACGCCACACATGAAAATACCTCTTTAGGGCGGGAAATACAAAGGAGCTGGAATTCATGATTTGTATTACAATTATCTTCTGTGACTGCCAAGTACAACTTTTTTCCTGACAATGCTGCCAATGGAGTCGTAATCTATACCACAAGACTTTTCCAGAAGCATGTACATAGGAGTTCACTGAATATTTTGATCCCAGGAAATGGCTCAAAACCATAAACTCTGTAAACCTCCAAAAGCCAATGAAAATTAAAAAAAAAAAAAAGAAGAGAGTATTTTTTTTAATTTAAGAAAATAATGACTTTAGAGTCATTCTTGCTAGTTCTCCAGGTCCCTTTATTCATGGTTTCTGAATGCTTGCATGTGGCAAAGCTAGGAGAACTGCTGTTGCTGTTATTGAACTGCTTTCTGGCATTCAGTTGGAAAAAAACCCAAGCCCTAAACATATAATGAACAAAAATTATACAGCTGTTTGACAAGAGGCTAATTTTCCTTTCATCACACACAGACCTGTCAGACTACCTTTTGAAAGGACCATTTTACGCCACACATGAAAATACCTCTTTAGGGCGGGAAATACAAAGGAGCTGGAATTCATGATTTGTATTACAATTATCTTCTGTGACTGCCAAGTACAACTTTTTTCCTGACAATGCTGCCAATGGAGTCGTAATCTATACCACAAGACTTTTCCAGAAGCATGTACATAGGAGTTCACTGAATAATCATTCCCTGAAAATAAACTGAACAGTGGGAACAAGTGAATGAGCTGTGCAAGAAGAATGTGTGTCAGACGGACAGACGGACCCACCTCATCACAGCAGGAAATGGTGGGAAGGAGACGGGTGAACAAACAGGAATAAAAGTGTAGATGGACCTTCTGGCCTCGTGGCTCCCCTGTCACACTTTTCACCCCACTCCACCATCATTAGCCAGTGTCAGGAAAGATGTCTCTGAACATATTCAAATTCCTTTGGGAAATACCTGCAGGAAAGGTACCCTGAAGGTGGTGGACTCTCTCTAAGAGGTGCTGCTTGCTCATGTCTGCTGTGTCTCCCACTGGGCCATGCAGGGCACAGGGCTGGAACAGCCCATTAGAGCCATACGGTCTAACCTCTCACTATGCCTGGCACCATGTCATGAAACCGTTTCTTGCACCAGGGTATTTACTAAAAGCACTGATGTCTCCTTTATCCTCTGTTATGGCAGCATAAACAAACTCAACTCTGTCAGTCTCCTCTCATAAGCCAGGTCTCCATGGCCATCCCAATGCCCCTGCTCTGCACACCTCCTGCTTTGTGGACATCACTCTCCCAGACAGGTGTCAAGTGTCCCACTCATCTGCCCCCCACCGTCAGTGTCACCTACTATCCTGTCTGATGGGTCTGTGGTTGTCCAGGTCTCAGCCCCATCTCTGTTGCCCTCTTCTGCTCGTCTGTGGCTGTGCTGGGGATGCATGGCCACAAGGCATTCACCTTGGGCTTGGGGCATGTCTAATGCCCAAGAAGACCCCCACATGAGGTATGTTATGATCTGTATGGGAAACCCCAGGAATCCTTAGAGCACACAAGATGGGACAGCGCAGAGAGGGTGGGAAAAGAGGTGCTGAATTAGTTTCTCTCTAATGAAGGAAACGATTTGACAGAGCATAAGGCCTATAGTGTAATTCTTCCTCTTCCTCAGTGTACTGTGGTTCCTAATGCCTCCTGTCCTCTGGCCAATGAAGAACTGAGGAGATAGAAGAAAAATTCTTTTTGTGAGAGACTAAAAGCAATGTGGTCCACTCCTGTGGCATGTTAAGATTATTCTTTAAGTTCACCTTAGCCTTCGAGCCATTTATTCAAACTTCTGCTTTTCATTTTGGAAAGAACTTTTTTAGTATTTGTATTTCTAGAGGAAAGAACTGGAGATGCATACACTGCAGTTCTGAAAGCTAGACATCGCCAGGCAAGTAAAAGCAGCAACGTGGATCAAAATCTAAGCAGCTTATTTTTAGCATAAAATAGAGATAGTATTTTTAGACTCAGCTGTTCCTTAAAGCTTAGGGCTTTACCCACACTGAGTAAAACTTAAACCATCAGGGTTTTAACGGGAATAGGTCAAATAGATTTTCACTTTTGGATCAGTGTTTCCATTAGTCTCACGAAAGACAATCATTGCTATAGAAGTGGAAAAATATGCAAATAACCAAAACTTAATCCAAACTGTTGCCAAAGAAAAAGGGGCCATGGCTCAGGAGAACACTTGGACTGGCTTTACACCACCAAAGCCTTTCACCTCTCTCCTTGCATCCAGCAGAAAGAAGGCAATAGCACTGCCTGCCTGGTTTCACTAAATGGTGGACAATAATAAATCCTGCAGCCTTTAAAGCACATTAATAAATACGGTTTCAGTGTTACACTGAAGATTAGAAGAGAAGAAACAAAGGTGGAAACAAAGTCAGACTTCACTTTCATTTTAATGGACGACAGGAGAGTGGTGTACCTGCCACAGTGTCCCTGCCAGCCCTCTCCTTATCCAGCACCTTAGCAGGTGCTGCCCACAGTAACCCCTATCTCTTCCTGGGGGTAATGGATGTGAAGAACAAGGGCCTGGGGTTGTTATCGAGGTCATGCAATTCATTCAGTGCTAAAGAACCAGAAAACCTTATTTGAGAGTCCATAAAACCTATTTTCCTACAGGCTGAGACTTGCAGAAGCAGCTCCCTGAGCAGCAGGATGGCATTTAACAGTCTCTTCTCTGTGTATTACCCAGTGTCTAAAATGAACTGAATTCACCTCTTGCAGAAACTTAGCATCTTGAAACATCTGCCTGTTTCTCAAATTCAGCTGAAATGAGCCAATGCTTTCCACAGGGCTGGGTGTGGGGGACAGGCAGAGCAGGACAGCAGGATCACACATGTCCTGCATTCCTCAGAGGAGGGGGGAGGCAGCCTGGAGAGCTGGTAGGGTGTACAACCAGATTAGATAACTGACTTCCCGCTGCTGAGGGAGGGAGAGACAGTGCTGCTTTCAGCACTCCTGCTCCATTACAAATAAGTGATGTCATGACTTTCAAGAAAATATCACCTACTATCCTGTTCTGCTTCCCCCACAGATTGCTAAAATGGCTTGCTAAGAAAGAATTAAGATGTAACAAAGATGGATATGAAAGAGGAGGAGAAAAACTTCAGACCAGCTACAGAACATCCTGGAAGAATGGCAAAAGAGTTAGCATGGTCAGTAAAAATAAAGCAGTGGCTTTTTCCCAATGTGGTTTTTCAAGAGTATTTAACATTTGGATATTTCCTTTCATTGCTTTCTGCCATTCAAACTTCTTTGTTATTTAGCTTTTCAGATCAAAAGTGGTTTTTCTCCTATAAAACCTAAAAAAAGTTCCTGGGGCAAACTGTATTTCTGGCTGAGTTAATAATGTGTGGTTATCTGAACCAGGATCAAATGGAAAAATGAAAAACTGAATTAACTTACTAAGCAGACCAAATGGTTCAAGAGGTGCCCAAGAGTCAAGCTCTCTGATGAAGAGGTTATTCAGAACTGAACAGCCAGGTTAAGGCTTGTGCTCCATGGCACAGTCTGTGTCCCATTCAGGGAAGAGTTACAGGAGTGAAGACTGGTAAGCTGGGAACTCAAAGAGAAAGATGTGGACCATACTGATGAACAGTTATTCCCCTTTTTTTTTCCTTTTTCATAAGAAAACTGTGGAAGAATATTTTTTTTTTTAGGTGGAGAGGGTCAGCATTCTGCCTCAGGGGACTCATTCCCACAACAGTTTAGGCTCCTGGACTGCTTGAGGAAGAGGGTGAAGAAGTTAGGAAGGCTCCAGACGAACAGGGTTGCAGTAATGAAGAAAAATTAAATATCAAGAAATACTGAGCAAGGATGGATGGCCAAACAAAGAAGGGGACAAAAAGCCAGAGTTTGAAGGAAGCAGTGCCTTCCTCTTCACCTAAACAATACACAGGAGAGTCCTGGGGTCAGATTCAAGGACTGCCCATGACAATGCAGCTTCTGTGTTTCCCTGGACAGATTGATCCAGCTGGGAAAAGTCATCATTTGTTCTCCTTCTGAGGTCTGGAGGAGTCAAGAGCAGCTCCCTGCCCACCAAACAGAGGCTGGGCTGCCTGATTTGGGTGGCAGGGAGGGGAAAGGTGGAAACAGCCAGGATCCTTGTTTTCTGTTCCTCAACTCTCCAGCCCACTGGGGGCTTCATTCCCTTGGGCAAAGAAGCAGTCCCTGTGTGGGCATTTAATGAAAGCTGCAGGGGCCTGGCCATGGTCCTCACCAGCAGAATCACATCATGGTCTTGGCTTGGAGCAATCTGTTGCCTCATCTCAAACATGGATATTCAGCCTATGTGAAGGATTTCAAGAGGTAGACTGGGAAAATCTCCCTACAGGAGTCTGTGGGGAAATGGGATAAGCTACCTTGTGGTGGTGACAAGGGTCTCAACTTGATCTCCCAGCAGGGAACCAGAGTCCACTTCTGACCTTCTGCACTCACCGACCATTTGAAGGCAGTTCCTTTATAAGGACCTCAAGTGCAGTAACATTTGAGGAGAAGGAGTATGAGGGGAAAGGTAGAGCTGGGAGGTTTAGGAAAGAACTAACAGGTCATTTTGAAGAGTATCTGGTCTAACTTTGAAGCTAGCCCTGCTTTGAGTGATGGAGACAGTTGGATCTTCTAAGTGAGAAGCATGATTTAAATTTTTTTTAAATTTTTCCTATACTCTTTTAGGATAACTGCTAAGGCAGCCAACAAAATAAGGACTTTGATGAAGAAATGCCAGGAAGAATTATTCTTGCTAATACCACCCAGACTGACAAGTATGACATCAATAAAAAAGAAAAATCTGTCCCAGAAGCACTTTGATAAGAACATGTGCACTCATGAACAGTCATAGACAACAGGACAGGACCCCTTTGAAAAGAGAAGAAACCTTTTTGAGTGCAGTGGGTCCTGAGAAAGTCTTCAAAACCACTGCATTAATAATCTGTACATACACAATGCAGAATCAACAGCTTTATAAAAACAGAAAATATCAGGTCATTCAAACAACATTCAGATTTCTTTATCCACCCAAACATTATTATGGCCCTAATGAGTATAAAATAAGCATATGATTCCTTCAGGATCACCACCTTATCTCTACATCTCTCTCTTCTTATGCCTGCTTTCAAGTCGGGTGTCTGCAGATGATGATTGTTAATAATAATTTCTACTTTGGCAACAGCATCCAGTCTCAGTCAATATGGGACTTTTGTTTGACAGACACTGCACCAGCACACAGAGCAGGGGACAGACCCCAACATGGAGAGTTTTCAGCTGAAATGAATGTCTAACAAGGCTAACAGGGAAACAGGATGTGTCCAGTGCCCATCAGAACACAGGCTATGAGCCTCATTACTGTTCCTGGGACAGATTACCTCTCCTTAGCCCTGTCCACATGCATTCCTTAGAGAGAAATTCACTTGTCACTGACCTGTTCCACTCGGATATCAAATTCTCCATTCACCTTCTTCCCTTGGAAATATTTGGCCCTGCAGAAGAAACAAGAGAGACAAACATGGTTAAATAAGATTTTTGGCTTTCATTACATACTGTTTTGCTTCTGTGTTTCCCTTTTTGCTGAAGAATTTCTATCCGGGTCACAGCATGTTTTTCTAATTCCTATCTTCTTTTAGCTTTCTGTTCTCCAGGAGAAACCTGCCAAGCCAGATGAAAACCACATTGGAACGTTCCTTCAAGGCTTGTTACTTTTTCATTTAATTTTCAAACTGAAAACCAAATGTTCTCCTAATCTTTTCCAGGGAACAACTCTAATCAATGATTCCTTGCTAGATCTCATTTAATACTCAATCTTTATTCTGTAAAAGGAGAGCAACATATGGCACAGCACTGGGAACTTCTGATGTTGAGCAAGGAGCTTTATCATCACAGCTGAAGTACTCGTGAAGCCTGTTCTCATGCTATCTCACTACAGAGCTGCTTTCCGCTTCTGTTTCTTCTTGCTGTTGATTTAGAGAAACCATATCTGCATCTCTACAGTATCACTGATGAAGGATGAACTCCTGAACTGAGAAATCTTGTTTGCTTTGGGGTTGAACACTGCTGTGAGAAGAACATACACCTTCCACCAGCTCTGTTCCTATCTCCCCACATGATGCAGACACCAAAGCACTTCTAGAAGGTTGTTCCTGTGAGGGGAAGGCTGATGGTAGTGTTGGAGAAGAAAAGAGAGGAAAAGGACAGGCAGTTCTAGCTTTTTGTATTCATATTTGTGTATAATTCCCTTTATATTGATTAGTCAGTGGGGAAATTGCCAGTATAAATTTCCCTGTGAATATTTCTCCCCAGTTCTTCCTCTCACCAAACAAGCTTGACAGAAGAAAATATGAATTTATTTTGTCAGTCCTCCTCCCCTGTAAACTTCAGAAGGCCATGTAGGCTCCAAAGGGCTCTTCTATTTGGAAAGCATTGAAAACAGTTTAGTCCCGCAAGAGCTGTTTCCAGAGACAAAGTAACTCTGGGTTCTGTTTCCAATTGGCAAAGACAGGACAGAATAAAGAAGTAAAGGAAAATGAGGGGAAGCCGGCGTTGCTCCCTATTTTATAGTATAAGCAAAAAAAAAACAAAAAAAAAGCTGGCTCACATTTTTACTATGTGTCTATTTGTTCCAATAAAAAAAGGAGAGACAGTAGGAAGGCAATTTCCCCCATGGCTGAAACACACCAGCTTTTATCTGAATGCTCCCCTCCCCCAGAAACGTGATGTGTAAATAAAAAAGTTGTTTTGTCATTCTGGCTCAAAACAAAGTCAACATTTTTCATTATAATAGAAAAATACATTCAAAATGTCAAAAGCTTTGTGCTTAATTCTTACAAGTATATCTGAATGCTGCATCACACTTCCCTTCCCAGCCAGCCCATCCATCAGCATGGTGCAAATAAAACTTCTGCATAGGTGAGGGACAATGTAGCAGCCAGGTGTAACCAAGACCAGGTGACTCAAACAACCCCTGTTTGGTATAAAAAGCAGATCTCTGGCTACTTTTCCTTTTTATTTTGGATTTATGAGCGTTGCATGAACAAAAGCAACTCAGCAGACAAGCTAACACATCACGCCTCTAACAATAAACAGGAACTCTAAATGCACTTAATAATTCCATTAGATTTCTGGAGGCATGGCTCTAGAGGGTCTGGCAATATTCCTCACTCCTAAACATTGGGGATATTGCTGCAACCAGTGACTTCTTAAAAACTGCAATAAGCTTTCAGAGGGCTCACAGGAACTGGTCTGAAATTTGAGGCGCACTATTCCCTGGTACAAGTTTGTTTTTATTCCCAGCATGCTCATAATATATATTCCTTACCCGCATTTATGAAACACACTTCCTCCCTCTATGGCCTCTCCTCTTTGCCGACCAGCTGGTTGCAAGCTCCTTGGTGATGCTTGGCTTCAGCTTGCAATGAAGCACAACAGTCTTCAGCCTGGTTCAGATGGAGCAAAGAGGCTTCCACTGCCTGGTCCAGGAAATTGGCCTCCACACGGTTACAAAATCCTCTTTCTCCTCTCTACAGTACTGGCTGTGTCCATGGATGGTCACACAGAGGGTGCATCCAGCATTAGGAGTTGTTGGAGTAGTGCAAGGGACCTCAGCTTAGACACTGTGCGACCTCTCCATCCTATCCCCCTTTCCACACAGGTTGTCTCATCCAATGTCCCAAGAATTTTCCTCCAACAGCACAATATATCCCTTTCTTTCCAAGACAGCCCCCCCAGAAGCTGAACCTGCTCTGAGTGTCTCTGAAGACTACAGGTGCTAAGCAATTTGCAGCCAAATATTTTGATCACATCATTTTGACACAGCCCAGGGTAAGAATAAAACACTTCTTACTGAAATGTCTCTGAAATGGATGAGAGATGGTTTCAACTCTCACCTCAGGTTTCGGAGCCCCTGGACAGTAGAGGGTATCATGTTTAAATGACAAATGGCCTTAGCATCCTCCTGGAGCCCCTCAAATTTTAAGCAAGCTGGAATTATTGCTGATGCTGTGGAAGCATCATACCTCTTGCAGGAGAGAGAGACTCTTTTGGTCAGTTCTGCCCCATGTATGAAATGGTTTGTGGTCCTTACAGTGGTCATGAGACAGAGGAAAGGGAGATCACGCTGCTGTGGTGGGGATGCACGAGAAAGAAATATGGATGTTTCTGGCAGTCTCATGGCTGTACAAGACATTTGTGGATGCTCTCTGCCCCAAAACCACCTGAGCAAGTCTCCTCAAGACCTCTGCCTAGGACCTGACTGCTGCAGAGTTACCTAGGCAGCTTGTAGTGCAGCAGAGGAGTGGTGCCCAGAAGACCAGAGAAAAACCTTTCTGGGGAGCCTTGGAAGTGTTCCCACTCACCTCCAGCACAGCCAGCCAGCAGCAATGAGAGGAGCAGCTCATTGCCCCAGGAGGGCTCACTGTCCCCAGCTTGGGACATCGGGCAAGCCACTTGCCACACAGACCCACCATCTCTCCCAGGCAGCCAGCAGCACTGACCACTGCTTGGCTGGCCACCCCTTTATTTTAAAGCATGTCAGATGTTGAGCTCAGCAGAACACAGAGCTATGATTTGGCTAGGCAGGGTGCAGATGGGGTGGTGCGGTTGCTGTGATCTCAGTGAATTAGCATGTAAGCATGTTTTGACTGAAGAAAACTGCAGGGCCATGCTCAAGAACAGTTCCTGGGTGGGATTTATAGAGCTAGGCAATCCATTTAAATGTGGCCCCAAGGACTGGGAGGGAGGAAGCACCATGACAAACAGCCAAAGGTCTGCCCTGGCTTGTAGGAAAGAAGCTTGCCTTGAACCCCTCTCTCCTTCTGATGAAGAAGCTGCATGCTCTGGAAAAGGACATATTTTCTGGGTGCAAAGGCATCAGACAAACATAACTTTCACTTTCTGCCTCAGCTCTGACATGACTACAGGGACATAAGAAACCCAATGCCTCTTCTTATGAAGTAATCTGGAAAGGATAGAAGATCATTTTGTAGAGATATTCTGTAAACCAGCCCCAGTCTGCCTCAATTGCCATGGCTGGAGGAAGCATATACAACAGTTTTCTGTCAGATATGGAGTGTACCTTTAACAGCAGCAGGGAATAATAAGTGATCAATTCACATCCAATTACCTACCTCAGGCTAATTCACAGATTTTCAGATCTTCCTAGGAGAGACCTCAGTGGAACTGATACAGCAAATATTGGAATGCTGTCTTGGAAACTGGGAAGCCATTCTTCAGAGAACTAATAAGCCTGAGTCCAAATCCCCTGTGATGTGAGTAAACCCAGACTCACATCTGTATCACTGTTCAACAGAGGCCTTGAGCTACAAACTCAAGAGCTGGCTTGTACCTTCAACCCAAAAATGGGCTCTCCTCACTGAGAGCATGAAAAAGAAGGACACCAGGATATTGTAGTGGTAAATTCCTCCAAATCCTCTGACTTAGCTTGTGCCTCTGGATGAAGACACAGCAAGCAAAGAAAGCCAGGTGATGCTTTGGATGGAAACCACTTCTTATCTGGAGCAGGAAGCAGCCTTTCCAACCCTGTGGAGGGGCCAGAGCAACACACGATGAAGAGAGAAATGCGTGGGACTCTTGGGGAGAGGTAGGCAAGGGAGTGGGTGGAAGAAAGAAGGAGAGAAATGGTAAGAAGAGACCTGGATAAACAAACCAAAAGGCATCCATGGATAAATTCTGGAATTATCTGAATTATTTCCCTGGTATCACATTACACATACTTCTCTCAAGCCCTTGGGAAAATAAGGCATGTAATTTCTTTCTGGATAATGCAGGAAAAGGCAAGGCTGAAGCCCCCTGGTTTGGCTGTGGGGGCACCTTGGGGAGGGTGGGGAGATGGTGAGGCACTGCACAAAATCCCCATGTCAAAGGGCCTGGGGGCCCAAGTGATGCACAAGGCGCTCACTGTATGTCTGCATTGTCTCCTTCATAAAAGGGGCTGGGACTGGGAAAAAGGAGGCAGTTTCCAGGATACTGGCCAGCAGCTGCTGGAATGCCCTGACCTCGCCAGCCCCTACATGCTATAAGGGCAGCAGAGAGGGGAAGGGGGAGGAGAGATGCATTTGTGCCCTTTTATTTCGAGGGTGGAAATAAGGAAGGTTTTCCTTTCAGGAGCCAGTTCTCACCCCCTCCACCACTTTCCCCACTTCAGAAATTCTCAGCTGTACCTAGTAAGAATTTTGAGATGGTCAAGTCCTGACTGCCCAGAGCATAGGGATGGGAAAAATCACTCCATAAATGCTGAGGTCTGCAAGCTGCTGGAGCTTTTGTCCACATCTGTTTTGGCCCAGAGACCTTTACGCAGTGTTCAGCTGTGGGATGGACTGGTTGGTAGTTAATACTTACTCTGCAAGAGTACCTTGGGGCAAGGGGTGGGGGTGTCAGGATGGTAAATAAGAGTGATGGATGTGTGCTTTGACACCTCAGGAAACAAGGTTTGAATTAAAAGTTAAATGGACCAGAGGCAAGTGCACAAAGAAAGAAAAGGTATTTACATTGTACATACCAACAGGGAGGGACGAATGGGTAAACCTCAGGTTTGTGTTGGGTCAAAAGGTAACCCTAAACACCCTGATACTTTGGCAGGAGCTCCATAGAAGTTTCAGCTTCATCCCCGGGGCACAGCAGTGCTGTGACCAGCCCTGTTCTCCCCGGGGCGAGATCACCTTGCTCCCGGTGCTGTCACCACCTGACTTGCTGTGGCCACCGAACAGAACGCCAGCTGTGCAGTGCTGCAGGTGTGTCCTCAGTGTCCTCGGCTGGGCTGTGGGAACAGACTTCTTTTGTTGCCTTCTGGGAAGAACCACAAAACCCAGCCCACTCTGGTTACTGTAAAACCACCCCTGAAACATTATTAGTTATGGGATCACATCAAGGGAAGGAACGCCTCACCCGAAGGGGGTTGTGCTGTGCTCTGATGGCAGTATGGGTTAGGGATTTTTGGATAAAGGAAGTCCTCTGGTGAGGTCCTTGATGAGATCTGAGGTCCCACCCTACAGGGCTGGGAGGATTTTCTTGGCTTGAATGCACATGGAAAGGGAAGCTTTGAGGCAGCAAAGGAGAAGGGTTTTTAAAATCTTCTTTAGTGAGCCCTCCCTTTCTGAAGGCCTGTTTTCCGGGGAGACCTGGCTTGGCTAGCCAGCAGCACTTTAAGGATCGCACACACAACTAATCAGGCCACTCTTTGTATTCAAGGAATTGTGGAGTCCCACACAATACTGGCCTCCCAGCATCTTCCTGTGCCACCTCCTGCTCATCAAACAGGGGTAATCAAAGCCATCCCCCCACCAAGAGAAGAAGCAGTAGTTAGTGCAGTGCTATTGCTTTTGGGCACAGCTTTTTGTGCTTCTCCGAGCTGTCAGAATAGGAAGGACACTTTGCTGTAGGTCTGGTCCCCCACCCAGGCTGTACTGTGGTCACATTCCTCCTGCCCACAAAGAGCTGGGGGTAGGAGGGTAGGGGGTGGAGGTGGGGTACTGCATTAAGTACAACATGAGGCAGAAATTTGATTTTGTGTCTTATCAAAACAGTGCATTGCTGGAACATTTCCACATTGCTAAATCTAAATAATATGGCCTGGAGCTGTTTGCAAGGGGTATCATTTTTTGTTGAGAATTTTGCAATATTTTTTTCCAGCTGCTTCAGTTCTCCTTGAATTTGAGGAGCAGGAGAACTGGCCTAACTTGGACCAACAGTGGGGCAGGGCTGTGGACTTCCAGGCAGAAGAAATCTGGCTCACAAACTCTGAGAAATGTATCTGAGGGTTGGGTTTGTTGTTTTTTTTTAACATGTACAGGACTAGGCAGGACATTCTGAGGTTAAATTCTATGCATTTATAGGAACTCTGGTAAAGTAATTAAGGACCCAGATTTGACTTGCATTAGCACAGTTATAACCTGGTGGGGAATGTTTTCCATATTCTTTGTGTCTATTTTTGTAATGATACTAATCCTTTACATTTCTGTATCACCTTTCATTTAGGGGGACTAGATCCCAAGATACTTTACGTACGCAGGATAAAAATACAGACAGACACGACGGTGATATACCTAAAACAGATTGGAAAGTGATGTGATAAATGCAATTTCTTGAAAGCTTTTGACAGCCTTGCCTCCCTCTCACCCCTATGTCTGTATTCTAGGGAATACAGAAACTCTCCATGCTGCTTCCAGGCATGCATATGTGCACAAACACACACACTCCTTTAACACAAGCTTGCCCCCACTTTCTGCTTTCCACTTCTCAAAAAGTGGAACTTGGCAAGAAGTATAGGAACAAAAATATTCGGTCCTGGGTAGACAAGGCTAAAGGATGAAAATATGATGGCTTTTAAACCAGATTTGTGAAAACGTAAATTTTACATGTATGTTTTTTCAAATTATTGCTGCACTGTTGCACAGAACTTGTGAAATATTAAAAGGTCACCACTGTGTAAAAAAACATAATCCATAATAATCTATTTTCAGTCACCACCATGTTAGATGATTTGGGATTTCTTATCAGGAAATATAGACAAAACTTTGCAATTTAACCAGCAAATTCCTAAATTCAAGCTTGAACTCCAAAACTTACCATTATGTTTAAAAGAGTTAGGTGCAGAAATATTCTTCCTAATGGGAGCCTTAGTACATCACCTTCAGCCTACTGAAAGCATGAAATGACTCATGACACTCATTGAATATTTTTAAAAGGAATTCCTTGAAAAAGACCTAGGATTTAGGAACTCCCTTGCTAATAAAATTCAGTATTAGGGTATTATTTGACCAGTCACATTTTTAGGCAAATGACATATTTAGGGCTCAATATTTTCATGTTTCAGAAGTAAAAATCATTTTCTTTTTAAAAGAAGTTGATCATTTCCTTTGACCAGTATAAAACAGTAATCCTGTCAAATCAGTCCATAATTAGACCTGAATCATGGCGTTATTGTTATACAAAGAACCATTTCAAATGCATTAAGAGGATTTCATTCAGTGTTAATCACAGTTTTTCTCTTCCTTGATCTTAAAATTTTTGGAGACAGGATGTTCAGGCAGATTTGGCCGCAAATTATAAAGGGGAAAAAAAACAATGCAGTTTTGTGTCTCCTAAAACATCCTCTGTGACTTATTTTTTGGAGAAGCATGTCACAGTCCTCGTGTGTGGAGCTGCTGCATACAGGGCACGTGTATTTTGGGCAAGGCACCAAACACAGCACTGTGAGCTCTTGAAACAGCCTGAAACTTGGACAAAACACAGCAATGGCTTTGAAAAGCCACATGAGCTGTTTCACAAATGTAACTTAGATACCCAGCAAATGCAACAAGAACAACTTTGTTATGCTGTCTGGTCCGGAAAGCGACTCTTTTAGCATGTGTGGCTAATAGGAGCCTTAGCTGTGCTTGATCACTTCCCCCATAAGCTGTTTAAACCGGAGGCATTAGGCTGGAAAGCTGAGCATTTTCACAGAGGACAGGGGTTAATAATTCACAGTAAAAAATCCTGTTTGATCTGCTGAGAAATTCAATCCAGCAAGAGCATAATTTTCTTAATAGTGTGGTGGGCGAGGAGGTTGCCAGAGGTGGGATGCTTTCCTCCTGGCTGAGGTCAGGCTGCCAGAGCTGGCCCACGTGCCACCACCTGGAGTTCTGCTGTCTCCTTTCCTCATGGTCCTGCTCCCTTTTGCTGTGTGTTTAACACATGCACGTGTACTCATGTCTGAGCTCCATTTTTTCTGGCAACTGCTTTAGGTGAGTTGTGGATGCGTTTTTGGAAGCCTCCCAAGGCACAGATACTCCCAGCCCATCAGAAGGAGCCTCATTCTCCAGGTGCAGGCTCCCCAGCTGAGAAATGTGCCAGTAACGACAGAAGAGGAGCCAAGCTTTTCCCTGGTGTGTTGATGCACAGGTACATTCACTGCTGTGCATGCCTCTGAGGG
Organism: Corvus brachyrhynchos; assembly: GCF_000691975.1. Taxonomy (NCBI): domain Eukaryota; kingdom Metazoa; phylum Chordata; class Aves; order Passeriformes; family Corvidae; genus Corvus; species Corvus brachyrhynchos. The sequence continues at coordinate 2,348,723 of NW_008238664.1, forward strand.
CTGCCTGTCAAAGCCAAGAGCACAAGAGAGCTGTATAGATAGCATTTTCCTCTCGTGCACATCCTACACAAGGCAATTCACTGCGTGCTTCCTTGAAATGTCTAGAGCTGTGTCTTTGAGGAGAATGGAAAATTTGTCAGAATGTTGCCACTTTAACAGAAAGCTGGGTGAGTTCCCTTGTTTTTAATAGAATGTACCTTTCTTTTACTGCTGCTAATGCAGAAAGCAGCTGATCATATTCCGTGGGACTCACACGGTTTTTATAGTGCTTTGCCTTTGGAATAAACCAGAGCAGATTGCATGTCAAGAACGGCAAGGATTTTATAGTGGAAGACAGGCCGTAGATTCCCATGCATGCTCTTTCTTTCCTTCAGACCTCTGAGAGAAATCGAGTGCTGTACTGTACCATCAGAGACATAGTAGCTCCTCAGAAACAGAAAAGACTGCCATTTGTCACTTTGAAGTGTGTTCTACTTGCACTTGCCTGTTTGGGTTGTTAAAGCATTTCGTCACGCACTTGCGCAACACCTCAACCTAATCCACAATTGCAGCCCTTCGCTGTAATACAAACAGTGATGATAAATTAATGTCTGGCTTGGCCATATTGCTACAGTCTCCAATTCTGAGATAGTGTTTTCATTTAGAGAAGAGAAATCAAATGGCAGATTCCTCTGTCTCTCACCCTTCCTGTCCGTGAACAAGCTGGTCCTTGTTGTAAACTCTGTGTAACTCGCTCTCGGGGAGGAGGCACTGTGGAAGCCCCCACCCTTAAAATAAGGGCAGCACTTCAGTAGTTATTTCTTGGGGATATTTTTAGTAAACTATTTCAAAAGGAGGAGGAAAGTGTTTCTTGGAAACCAAATACAAAGGTTTCACAAGTAGAAAGACCAGAGCAGGCGGAGATGAAACACATTACAAACATGATGCTCCTTCCAAACCCAGAATCACCAGCACAGAAGTAACAATGTGCTGTTGTTCACTTTCCAAAGTTGGGACTGTTTCTGTACATGATGCAGAGTGGATAGTCAGAATCCCTGGATAATCAGCTTCATCAGCTGGGCTCTCACAAGGCAAACACTGCTTCCTGAGGCTGCTCAGCCTGAACTCACATAACACCCTGGCTGAGACCACGAAGGTGGCTAGCATTGCTCAGAAGTACCTTACCAAAAGTAAACATCCATGGAGCCATGGAGCCACTGCTCTTCAGTGCTGCTCTCAAGGGTCTCACTGAGTTTCCTGGAGACACAAAAATCAACCAGCAAGAAGCACTCCTGGCCCGCTGGAGTGGTTGCATTGGTATGTTCTCTCAGAATGGACCATGTACTGCTGCCTTTAATCTGGGGAAGTTTCCAGACATGTATTTCTGTTCATGCTGCAAAGATCCATGGCAGGGAAGGGTTAGTAATGTTCTTTCCTTGTTTTTCATGTCATACATACATCAGGGTATGATAATGAATTCATACACTAATTTTGTTCAGTGTCCTCACAGCCTTAGAGAAAGTAAAGGCAGGGAGCCTTTGCAAGCAGCATTTGATACCTGCAAACTTGTGGGTTGAGTCAGAGAGCTGGGATAAATGAAAGGGGTATCCCATAGTTCCTAGAAACTGCCCAGTTATAGACAGGAGAGGGATAGCCAAGACAGCAGGATGCATGGAGTGCTTACAGGAGTGGAGGAGTGAGGACAGCATGGGTAGCCATACTTCCTCTTTATATATCCCAGCTGCTGCTTCCTCAGCAAGCACAGCTCACAGACCACAAAGTCTGCATGACAGAACCGCAGCTGGGAGATGTAAAGGCAGGGATTCAAATGAAGTATGTGTATTTTAAAACACGAAAACACTGCAGCAGGGTCCAACCCCTCCTTGTCCTTTCCCCTGCCCCGACTACCCTCAGCACCATTAATCTCGAGGGAAAACTAGACCGGCCTTTGAGCTGGGGCTTTCCTCTCTGATCGCAGTGTTTGCGCTACACAGTGCTGGCTAAGCCCCAGATGCTAGAGCTGTGCAACAAAGGCACTCCCATCCCAGACCGAGGATGCTGTGTTAAGGGACTGCCACCTGGCAGCATCTCCAAGGAACTGCAAAAGCACTTCACAGAGCCAGCGGTTAGTGAGCATCAGCATGCGGGAGGCTCGTGGTGCGCCCAGGAAAGAGAGATCAGGTCTGCTTGAGCAAGACTGGTGTTGCCGACTGAACGAGCTGGCACTGAGGGGCTGCTACTGTGATGAAAGACACTAGGCCAGGGAAACATTCATGGTGACAACCTTATCAGGGACTTTCCCACTCGGTTAAGACGTTGTTCTTGCTTTGAGAAAAATCCCACTGTTTTCCCTCTCTTACTTCAAGTTGGTTGAAGATGCCTGACCTACTTGTACTCAGTTGTGGTCTCTTTTAAGGTAAGAGCTAAGCTCTTGATTTGTGGAGATACACCTAAAAAGGTAGGTCTCACCTTGTCCCCACTCTTCTAGTTAAACAGAGAAGACCAAAGGTGACAGCTGTACCGAAGAGTGGTGTGGGATGAAAAGAAAAATAAACTAATCTGCCTTGGCCAAGACCCAGTAACCCAGCTTCTTTAATTATGAAGTCTTCAATGCTGCCCCCTTACCTAGGCTACTCTTTCCTTCTTTTGTCTTGTGACAAGCTGGCAGATGAAGCAAGAGCATCTCCTCAACACATTCTCTGGATTTTTCCCCCAGATAAGACTCTCAGACAGGTTGCCTAAAGCTTTCTAAACCAGCTGACTTCGAAAAGGAGCATACAAAAAGCAGTAAGTCATTTCTCTAGCATTTCAGAAGACTACAACTGTCTTACCCTTTGGAAAGTGTACTGTGCTACCCAATGTCATAGGAAACAAACTTCCAAACTTTTGTGTGTAAAGAGACCTGCATGAACAAGACAAATTTGAGGCTTAGCTGAGCCTGAGATTCCTTTGGCAATAGTCGTTGCTATGCTCAGCAGGTGAAGGGCCCTTGACAGGTAGTAGGAAGCTTGGTTATCTTACCATAATTTATGTATAAATTTACATACAGAGAAAAGCTCAAGAGAGATGGAGAGCTGGAGAGATTGAGTCACTTTTAATTTTTAGAGTCAGCACAGTGGATTAAGGTCCTGAACCACATCATTAATACACCTTCAGCTGTTATCTCTTAGGATCATTGCTAGATATGACAGCTTGGCTAAGCCTGCTGAGCCAAGAACCTCCCAAACGTGTTCATATATTAAAGTTATGAAGAAACTGGTCAATGAATACCAAATGAACATTTTTTACCGAGAAAGTTATGAAAAAACCCACTCTGCCGTTCATGCAAGTCATCTGACAGACACCAGCCTGGGGCCAGAGCTGGTGACTCAGATGTCAGAGTATCTGTGCACCCCCTGCAGATTATCCGTGATTCCCAGATCCCTGAGAATGTGCAGCTGAACTCAGTGGGGGATCACTGATGACTCACCAGTCCGTGTGCGCGTCATCGATCACCAGGAGGATCTTGGGTTTCTGTGCCATGGGGGGCGTGGGGCCGGCCGAGTGATCGATCAGCCCTGCAGCCGCTTGCGTGGTTTGCTTCATGGCGCTGGAGATGGAGCTGAAGATGCTGCTGCCGGTAGAGGAAGAGTGCGGGGGTTGGGGTGGCTGCAGATGCTTCCTCTCCATGGCGGGAGAAACTGGGGAGCTCGTGGAAATGTCAGGGCGCTGCAAGTCCATCATGTAGCCATTGGGCAGGTTTGCTACGAAACTACTGTCTGAGAGACGCCGCCGGAGGAAATTCATGGTTGCAGTGTTGTGCGGAAACTTCCTCAGCAAGAGCAAGGCTGAGCAGTGCTGTTACCAGTCCTGGAGGATGTCCCTGTGTCCCTTTGGGTACCTCCTTACAGTCCAGGCAGGCAGGCTTTCTCCCTTGAAATCCTGCTGGAGAAATATGTCTAACTTTTTCAGCTTTTTTTTCTTTCTCTCCTGTGGGAAGAGAACCAAAGACATACATGTCAGATATATGCTGTGAGACTGAGATAAGAAAACCCCTTTTGGTCTCTTAGACAGGTATGTTAATCAACAAGAGAAGAAAGGACTGCTGGTTGCTACGCAGTATTCCACGCTAGAAGCTTGGCTGTCTAATCTTGATGCATTTTTTCCTCTCTTGTTGGTGTTTATGGGAGTTTTTTGTTTGTTTACTTTGTTTTAATAAGAAAGATCTCTTTATTCTGTTCATCTCTTCAAGTGAGAAAATGAACACTGCAAAATATAAGTATTTGACTCTTCTCCCTTGACCATGGTGTGATGACTTTGTTTTTACCCAGAATACTAAGTATTTCAGCAGTTAAATAATCTCATGGTTTAAAAAATTTTCACCTCTAGGACATCCCAGAAAACAGACTTCCACAGTGATTTCCCAAGAAATTTTTATCTGATAAGACAACCTTTAAGTCTTGGTTGGTGACATTTAGGGGAAAACCAAAACAAAATTATTGGTGGTAAAACATACATATTTTTCAAGACATACATATTTGCAGCAACAAAAATGAGAGTTATTCCATACATCAAGTGAGATGAGCCACATGCATTCTTGGTATCATTGTTTAAATTATGCCCGACCGACTTCAAGTCTCTTTGAATGACCCCCTACAAATACTGGAGCTGCTTGCCTTCACCTGGTTCTGTCTCCCTTACTGCTCACCCTCTTGTCCCAAACTCTGATTGCCTCCTGATGGCAGAAAACTGTCTTTTGCCAGTTGTCTAAGAGAGCTCATTGTGAATCTCCCTCCTGGAGCTGTGGGTGAGAGCTCATGGTGCAACCAAACAGCTTTCTTAAAATAAGCTCTCATTTTTCACCTACAGGGATTTTCAAAACTTTACACACAAAGGATTCAGACTGTCCATGTCCGTACCTCTCGTAGCCCCCAAACCCTTAGGGAGGCTCAGATGAGCAAGCTACAAAGAGCCCCTTGGCACACGTCCCCAGATCTCATCATCCATCACCACCCCAACTCCATGGGCATAGGATCCATCTGGAGCACAGGGCTCCCTGCTGGAGCTGCTGACATTGGCTCATTAGAGTAATTTTTCTTTTGATTTCTAAGCCCTGGCAGTGCAAGTCCTCTGGCTTTGCTGGAGCCTGGAGGTGATCTTTTCCCAGGGAACGGCTCAGGAAATCTTTAATGACTTCCTGCCACATTTACAGTCGATAACGTATCTCGGGGTATTGTGCTGACTTCCCGCCTGCTCCTGGCGCACCCGGTGACTGCACAACGTCAGCAGACACACACCAGGGAGCACTTTAGTAGCACTGACTGGTTCTGCAGCAACTGTTCCAAAATGCAGGTAATGGAGAGTGCCCATGAACTATGAGCTTGCTACTCACCTCATATAGACACCCACACAACACTTGTCCTACTGCAGGAATGGTGAGGGCCAGCACAGAGCCGTCCACTGTTACCTGTCCAGGATGACTTGGGTGATACAGCCTACAAAGGTTTTAGGGGATTTATATACCACAGACTAGGTAAAAATGTGCTGCACTGTCCTCTGCTCAGGAACCTGTGCTTTCTCCTTGCATAACACAAAAAAGAAAAATCCTCTCCCTTGAGTGACAGTCCACTCAAGAATAGGTGCAGTCCTGGTTAAAGAGGAGCATCCCAGAGATTTGTCTACTATCAGAAGGGGTCCAAATGAGTATTCCATTACTGTGTACAGCAATTAGACATGTACTCTTTTGTAGGCCTTGGTGTTAACTGGCGAGATGTAGGGCATAAATTTGATACTGGGCTTGGGAGAAGCATCTGTAGCACAAGACACCTGCTCTTTGCACGACTTGCACAACATCACAGAGCTGCTGGTTCCTGCTGTGGCAGCTCTTAGCCACGGGAGGGAACCTGCCCCCAGCCATAGAGGCTGGACAAGGCTCTTGTCACCAGCCACTATCCTTGGGACAGGGTCCATAAGGACTTGCATGTTCGTGAAGGTGTTTCTCCCCCACTGCCAGGTGCTTGCATAGCTGCTTCCTCCTCTGAGAGATTTGCACTCTCCAAATGAACATGGGTACCTTGCAAAGCACCAGCAAGTAGATAAATGGGCAAATGTCTCTGCTGTGCCCTGCAGTGAGGGAAGAACAGCATGGACACTCATGAGCTAGGGTGTCCCAAGGCTGGGCAGGGCCAAAGTATCCCATGACGTGCATGGAAGGCACACAGGTTTCCTCTGCAGCGGGGCTTCCCAAATTGTGGTCAGTGCTCGCACTAAATAATTTATCGTACTTAGTGCAAGGCCATGACCACTCTCCTCCTGGAGCCTTTTAAACAACAATATTTGCAGTGACCTGTCATTTTTTTCCACCAGGGGTTTTGTAGTAGAAGATGCTGCCCAGGAGATGCTGGGAGCTGGCAAAGTTCTCTTGTCTAGAGAGTTTGGGATGTGGCACTTAGTCTGGCCTTTCCCTCTGTGGTTGGCGCAGCCTCCACTATCTGCTAAGACTGGGCTGCATGCCGTTGGCTTGGGAAGGAGGGAGAGGAAACCTAAGCACTGATGTCACAGGGAAATCTCCCTCTGGCAAAGCACGCGGAGGTTGAAATCAAACAGGACGACACTGCTGCAGCAGAGAGTAATGCCTGGCTCCACTCTGGGGTTCCTGTCAGGACCTTCAGCTTTGGGTATCTCGGAGTGACGGCACAGACTGTCCTCTGCTCATTACACACATTTTTCTAATTATCTGGCTAATGTAATTAAAAGAGATTTTATCTTTTTTTTTTTTTTTTTTTTTATATTAAAAAAACTGTTGGTGGCTTCGCTGTATTGATTTGCCAGCTGCCATTAGTGTTGCCACAGAGGAGATCATCTCTGCAATGGGAGCAGTGCAAACTACCAGCAGGTTTTCTGCCAGCAGTTTGCCCTGCTTTGCTCACTGGAAAACCTCATATTCTGCTTCTGCATCACTCACTGTTATTTAACTTTCAGAAGTAGGCGTTTTCATCCAGGCACAGGCTGAGTAGGTTAGGACCTCATTTTCCTACTGCTTGAAACTCTCTGTGGACTTCCTGAGGGCTCAGCCTGTCAGGCCAAATCTGGCTCTGTAGCTTTCGTGCAGCACAGCATCCACCCAGTGCACGTACAGATCCTACCATAGCAAGTGAGCCTGGCTGCAAATTTAACAAAGCCAGGAGCCTACACCTCCATCAGAAGCAAGACAGATCTGCTGAGTGGTATTTTGTCACTCCAGAGCCACAGGCAGGAGAGCTGCTGGCTCTACACCATCAAGCTGTACGTTCCCTGTGTACACCAGTGTTCCTTTGGCTCACACGGAGACACATCACCTACTTAATGCAGTGCCAGGCACAAACTTGCCTGCAGGAAGGGAGCTCCCTGCACAGCTGGAAATACAGCCCATGGGCTGCTTCCAGACCAGGCAACAGCTCCTGTGGAGTTCCTCAAGTTGCAAGACAAGCAGCTGCTTCTCACAGTGCAGGAGTCATCTGCTGCTGAGTGAAACAGCTGCTCCTGAAAGCTAGCTGGGAAAACAGCATTGGGACCAGGGAGCTGCAGGCTGGGGATCTGGTCTGTACTGCAGGGTGAGGAAAGGCACAGGAGAATGAGTGAGTCCTGAGGAAAGAGAGCAGGCAAGAGAGATGGGGAGAGGAGGAGGAGGAGAAGGCACAAGCAGAAAGGGAGGAAGTAAGGAGGAATCAGCTTAACCAGAAGACAATGCAGGAACACACAGAAATCCCAACAATGTGAGCACCATCAGGGAATCAGAAGGGAATAATGTGAGCAACTAAATGAGGCAAGAGGAAGGTCAATTAGAGCTGACCTTGAAAACAACAGTCAAGAGGCTGGCACTGTCAGCCCCTTACTAACATGCAGTTAAACTTCCCGGCTGATATTTTTGGAAGAGCAAGGGAGGATATGCAATCTACTCACTCAGCACACTGACAGCAGCCAGGCACCTACCTTCTCTCTCTCAAGGATATACTCCACGGAGATGCAAGTTATCTCAGAAAACCTGTTGACATGTGTTAGAAAACAAGAACAAAATGTTCACTTAAACCTCTTGTGGGGTTATTTTCTGATGTGTGGTAGCGTCTGGAGGGAACCCAGCTCAGCTGGCTGATAGCGATTAACTGTGCTTAGATTTCCCCTGAGCTTGTTATCTCATGCTGTCAGGTAATGAACTGATATGGCCATGCCAGCCTGCATCTGATTGCTGCTCATGACAGCCTCAACAGAGCAGTGCTGGGGGCAGCAGGATGGAAAAACAATGCGGAGGGATTATCCCCCCACCTCACCATAAGGGACTGCACACTTCCTTCTGCCCCACGGTGGGTGGGAAGCTGAGGGGATGCTCCTCACCTGGCAACAACCATTGACTTACACCCCTCACATCCATTTTGCAGACAGCCTTCAGCATGCATTCAAGTTTTAATACATTCACATGGATCCCTGTCTGCCTTCAGGCATACTGACATAACGTGGGAGTCAGCTTCTGCGGAGGGGCAGCTGTATTAGGAAACTCAAAATCCAGCTGGACGGCTTTCCACATAGAGCATATTTTTAAAAAGTGTATTTCCCACATTTCTAGTACATTTTGAAAAAGAGGAAAGCAAGAGATTATTTATTACTGTCAAGCTTTCAGTGTTTCACCCTGAATGGCTTCAGCATTCCTAAGCTTGGCATAACTTGGCATTTCTTGGGAAGAATGGAAAATAAAATAAAGCAAATTGTTCTGAAATTGATTAGAATTTTTGTTAGATTTTTGATTCAATTGCTACAGTCCTGGATTCAAGAGGTTCACATGTTTAAACATTTCTTGGTATTTTTCAGCAACAGCTGAAATTCCATAAATCAGGAAATTACAAAAATACGGGTTAGAATAAGAAAAGGAAAAGGATACCCCACCAAATATTCCACGTTTTGTAAACCTGAAGCACCTACAAAAAGCATAAGAGTTGAAAAGACTGTATGCCAGCTGAAAGAACAGAGGGAAGCAGAGTTTCCATGCTGGTTTTCAGTTTGCAGACAGCTTTCCCAAACACCAGCAACAGGACACAGCCCTAATGTAGACGCTGGTTTAAATTTTCCAGAGTATGTAAAACTACAGTACAAATTCCACTGACACCAGCAGAGCCATAGGGTGTCTTTTGAGGCAGTTGCAAGAAGTCAGGGGCCTGCAGCTGGAGGGAGTGCCAGGGCAGGGGAGCAGAAACAGTTATCAGGACAATAATCCTACACAGAGCCCAAGCCTCCTGCTATGTGTTAGACAGCAGATCACCAGAATCAGAGAATAGCCTGGGCTGGAAAGGATCTTAAAGATCATCTAGTTCCACCCACCCTGCCGTAGATTTTCACAAGAAGTCAGTCTCTTGAGCATTCGATTTCTCTGTTCAAACAGAGAGATTGTCAGAGATGGCAGGACATCTCTTTGTCAGAAGCTAATCACAATGTTCAACATGCTTCATTAAGCCACTGAAACATATAAAGGTGCAATAATTCCATCCTCTTATTGCTGCATTCCTGTAGAGCTTAAAAAAATCCTCTCTGCTTGCTTGGGTGGCTATTTAACTGGAAGTCTGGGTTTCACAAATCTTATTTGTATCTTCCTTTCGCAAAGCTGCCAGGGCTTCCTACGTATCAGTTTTGTGGTAGGGGGGTTGCCTTATCTCCTGAAGATAGTGGGGGTGTGTATATCAAACCAAGTGCAGATGGGACCACTTCCCAAGAGCTACACCCTCATTTGCACAGCTAATGAATTAGTCTGCTTCCTCTTTTACCTATTATTTCATAATGGCAAGTGAGGAAAAGAAGATGGGGAAAAACAATCTGAAGTGACAAAATGTTGCTGTAAGATCATCAGACTTTCACGTAGATTGCAAGGGAAGATGACTAAAGCCATGAACAATAGTGAAAAATTTTCTAGTGAAAAATAAATCTGACTATTATGATAATACTCTCTGGCTTTAATATCCCCCAAGAACAAATTACGATGTGCTACTTCTTGGAAACAATGTATTACTTCCTCATTTTAGTCTCACTTTGGAAATCCTACTGGCACCTAATAGCTGTGGTGCTGTCTCAGTGGTAATAGGCTCTTGTCAATGAGCTTATGGAAGCCTTTCATGGCCTCTGTTCAACATCAATAATTGCTTATCATCAAAGCCAGACCCAGCTCAACTGGAGCAGGCAGTGTGTCTAATCCTTGACTGCCACAGAGCCATCTCCATCTGAAAGTCAGTTGAGTTTGCATCCTGGCTCCATTTCTTGTTTCCCAAGAGTACGGTGGTCATTCCTACCCCAAGCAATAGCGACACTAATGATTCCATTAAGGCTGATAGTTACACACATGCCAAAGTGGCTCCTCACAGTGGTAGTAAAGGAAAGCTGGAGACAGCAGTACAAACCAGAGAATTTGTAGAGGTAAATGCTCTGCGTATTAAGTGGATGAACTTGTAAGAAGGAAGCAATCAGGGCTCGGAAGGCCCTGTCTTCTTCCTTCCCAGTCTTGGATCTGATGCAGCTCATGTTGTGTGTTGTGAGACATGCTCCAAGCGTCCTGCAGCAACTGTACAAGTCCTGATTTCATGGTGATAAGAGTGAAAGTGGCACCAGACACGCCATTAATAGAGCAGGGATTTCCTTCAGCTGAGAGGCGTGCTGCTTTGAAGAGTGCTGATCTGAATAAAATCAAGAAGCTGGGTGTATTTAATATGTAGGGCCTGCCAATATGCATTAGGGCTCATCCAGATAAGAGGTGCCTCAGGGACTGACAACTCCCAGAGTCTCAGAGGAAACTGCAGCAGCTTGCCCAGTGCTAATGGGGCTCATGTCTTGATTGTGATCACAAACACCTCCTCATTTCTGTGCCATTTTCTTTCTATTCTATTCCAGTTCTGCCACAATAGACTGATTATTAAAAATGCTTGTAAACAAAATATTTCATTACCATAGAGTAAACTAGATATGCTGTGGGAAAAAAAAGTGCTACAGGCTGTGAAACAGGAAGAAACAATTAAGTAAGAGATTATAATATACATGAAATAGATAATTATTAGTTAACTGATAATGATAAGAAGGATCTTCTGTTTGGAGCACAAATTATATTACTTTTGATATGTTTATAAGACAAAAATCTGTTGCATATTTCCAAATAACAAATCTTCAAACACAACTTCATAATTCTTGCATCTATGCTTCTAATTCATTTTAAGATGCCAAAAAAATTCAATTTCTTTCCCAAATGTTCTGTGCTTCTAGGGGTTAAAAAGTCTTCCTTCAAATATCTAAAATCCTCTAAACCCTCTGCAATACTAATATATTCCATCTAAGCTTTTCTGCCATTTGCATCTGCCTCATTTCTTCCCCTTGCATCATTCCAGGCACCACCATATTCCAGTTTCCCAGATTTTCCCCATATGGCAAGGAACCCCTTATCATGTACTTGAGATTTACTTAACCTGATAGTGTGAACAGCAGATACCTGGAGAAATAAGACCTGTAATTTGCCTTTGTGTAGTTCATTTGCTTTCTAACCATACTTGCCCACCTCATGTAGCAAAAAACACTAAGCCAAGAATTTGAGCTCGCTTACTGATTTAGTTTGATGATGGAAGAGAAAGACAATGTTTTACTGCACTCTGGGCATGATTGACAAGATTTCTGACTCAGCTGTAAGACAGCTTGATGCCAATTCTTTCACGTGATGTAGAAGTGGTGGGAGATTGACTGGCTGGACTATTCCTGCCAAAGAGACAGAGAAAATGAGGATTGGTAGACCTTCAACTGGAGCACTGCAGGGGTCTGTCTCAAGCTCTGTGATAGCCAACTCAAACCATGCTGAACTTATGTGGGAGATGTTTTTCTTCACTTTTTTGCATCTTTAGTATTGATCACATGGAGACACATGAAAAGATGTGTGGGCTTGAGGAACATGTCCCTTTTGCTCCCACCATGTATCCACACACTTCTCACCCCAGTAAGTGTACAATCCCCTATCCTAGAGCTGGACTGAGCACTCCAGTCTTCGTAACCTTGCTAGTGCCTGCTTTCCTGCTGCAACCTCATAAATGTCCATAAGATCCTGCTCTAGCATGGCTGCAGGCTGGAGATGCAAGCCAAATGTATTTGTGGGGCCCACAAGAAGCTCTGCAGGACAGTCAGGGGGTAGGTGCTTAGCTCCCTTATAATAAAGGATCTGGATAGATTTTGAATGCCATTTATGAATTTATGTTGTCTCTGTAGGGACACTGTGTTGACAAAGAGTTGCATCACCAGAGGTGCACTTCTAAAATCAGAAAGTAGCTTTTAAAAAGCTAGTGATAAATTATATCATCACCTTATTTCACTAACCCTCCTTTATCTAGTTGTCTTCTCTCCCAGTTCTGCCTGCTTGCCTATCCAGTCTTTGTACTGAAGTTGCATGGTGTAGGAGCCCTCCATAACTGGCTCCAAACATGGGATACTAGGCTTTGACAAAAAAGCATCAGAACATACAATACGTGAGTGTGGGAACTGGATTAGATCCTGGACCCAGACAAAGTTCTCAGAGATCAGGCTAGTGGGCTGTGCCCAGAGATGGAAATAAAGCACAGCATGATTTTAACAGAGTCTTCTGCCATCAGTCTGGGGAAAGGTCACGCAGTGTCAGTGCCTTGGTTTCCCATTTCAGAAGACAAGCTGTATTTTTCAGAGTGCAGAGATATTGCAAGGCTCAGCTGATACACCTCCATGCTGCACCTCTGAGCCCAGCATGGGCAGCTTCGAGAGCTCTGCTTCCCCTGCTGATCAATAGCTGAATTACAAAGCTTTCAAGGGTTACAAAAGTGGTCAGCCTTATTTAGGAAACCGACCACTAAACCTTTCAAGACCTGGAGAGTATGTAGCCACCATGAGTGGGGGAAAAAATGAAAAAGCATTCTTGGAGGAAAAAGGTGGCACTCAGAAAAGTTTTGTAACAGGGAACACGAAGGATGAATCTGCACAGCTATTTTAGGTTCTCCTTCTGTGCTTTGAGAAGTTCTTTCTCAAGGAAAAGAGAGAAGGAAGGAGAAGAGGGGAAGAGGAGCATGTAGCAGCTCTGCAGCTGGGCAGCCTCAGCAGAGTGCTGTGAGAGGAGCTCAAGCTGCACACATTGATGTGAGCTCTTGCTGGGTACACACACAAGTATGGCGTGAATAAGTGGTTACAGAGAGCACAAGCATTGCAGCAGGCAGAGCAGAAATGGGGACATCCTAAAAACCTCACAGAGATGTTATCTGAGAGCCACACTGGAGGACTCCTTTCCACATCTGTGTCCTGACTAGCGGGACAGGGGGGCAGTCACTACTTGGGTATTTACACAATGATACAGGTAATGATAGAAGCAGCATTGCAAAGTATTCCTACTCCCTCCAGGACAGTATACAAATGTATTGTCAGACCTAAGTAGTGCTGTCCCACATGACTGAAGCTTACAGACAAAAGCCACTTTTACTCTGGATATGCACTTACAGAACAAAAAGATGTGCCCAAGAGTAGACTGCAAGATCAGCTGAAGAATCCAAAACAAACTGCACAGAGCTCTGAGTAACAGCTGGAGGGCTGCCTTGCTCTGCTAGGTTTATTTCCAGCTCTTGCCCTGACAGAGTGCTTGTGCTCTCAGGATCATAAAGGTCAGAAAGTTTGAAACTTTCTTGCCACCTGATAACAACTGCATCTCTTTGTCATCACTATGGAGGCACAGAACTGGTTAAAAACCCAAACCAAACCAAACAACAAACTCCAGAGTATGACTTCCTAGCTTCAAGATTTCGGTGGCTGGCATGGATGGACAGCTGTTAAATAAAGCAGGCTGAGGAAGTGTTTATTCCCTGCAGCTTTGCAGAGGCACTCACCCTGGCCTCTTCCTCTTAAGATGACGAGCCAAAATCTGCCTGTGCTGACACTTGCATATGCAGTGTTTTCCACAGGTTTGAGTGGAAGGGTAGAGCTGATATTCCTGCATGTTGCAGTACAGCAGTCAGTTCTCTAAAACACATGAAACATTACTCAAGACTGCACACAAAGGAAAACTAACCTTTGGGTTTTGTGGACCGAAAGACCAGTTCCTTTCTCTGTTTTTTTCTAAAGGACTTTAAGCAAGTCACTAACTATATAAACAAAGCATGGAAAGGCTACATTGGGTCACGTTTGAGAGAGACTGATCTGTGCAGTGATATAAATACAGATTGCAGAGGTGTTCAGTAATATACAATGTAAGTACAGCAACTGTTCAAAATTAAATCTACCTGAAAAACCTATTACTTGTTAACATAGAAGGATACACAGAGCTCTCCACTCAAGTGAGTACTGCTAATCTCACTGGAGCCCACTTTCAGAGCTGATTACAGCAAAAAAATGTTGTTGATGCCCAGAAGAAGATAATGTGTACAAAAGTAGTGTATGAATGATCTTTTATAAGTAAGCCAGGTTAGACACAAGGAGTTCTGTCCCCTTTCTTATCTACTTCAGTGCAAAAACAGTAACCAAACATGTCCCAATGGTGGGGTTATAAAATCTGGTATCATCACTGAACTTCATCAAAGTATTGAATCACCTTCACATGTTCCTGGCGGGCCCTGCACATCCACATGTGTTTTCCTAAGAGTTGCATAAGAAACCCTGGTTAAATCCCTTCATATTGGAATAAAAATGTAAAACCAGGACAAGAGAGGGCCAAATTGCAAACACAAATAATGTAAACTGCATGATAACAAATGTATAGAAGTCCTTCACTATCATCAGCTTAATCACTTGCTCTTGTCTTGCTTCAGCTCTCCATCGTTAGTGTCTCATTTCTGAAAGAGGATAATTGCTTTGGATCTCTTCAATTAGCACTAAAGCACTGCATAGCACTTGTAAAAATCAAATGAATTTGAAGAGTAGGATTACTGAGCTTGTCCTCCCACTACTGCAGCTTGTGTAGTTTCTCCCATCTCCTCCCATCATGAGTTTATAATTTCTGATTGAAAAAACAACTCCAAGGCTAGTTTGTAAATACTCACCAGCTGGTCCAAACCAGTCGTGTAGCTAAGCCAAAGTCTCTGCAGCAAGAGCAAAGCAACAGCTCCCTAAAAGCCTGAGTGAAGAAAACAGTGTTTTCTCCCAACTTCAGCGAGGACTGCATGACCATATGACACTTGCTTAAGCATCCCAGGAGAGCTCAGATGTTCATGCTGCAAACCAGAAGCTCTCTCCTGGGAAGCTAGATCTTGAGCAGCAGCTGCTGACAGTGCATCATCTGCAGGGCTAGGCAGTGCCTGGCAGCAATCCTACCTGAGCTGATTTTGCCCTGAAATTTGGATAAGAAATATCGCCAAGCAATGCAGGAGATGGCAGCTGGTTTGTTAGTTATTTCTGATGATTATTGAATAGGACCCTGAGCAACCTGACCTAGCAGAAGGTGTCCCTGCCCATGGTGTGGGGGAGTTATAACTAGGTGATCTTTAAAGCTCTCTTCCAACCCAAGACAAGCTATGGTTCTATTATTATTATTTCACCTCCCCCACCAGGTGCTACCCCTGCCCATACCATGAAATAGGCACGTGCTGTGCTCTCTTTAAAAAATCAGGGTTTCCCTTACCCACCCATAGCCTTTGATGCCCTATCACTAAACATGAAAGCATGCACTTAGTAATTTAGACAGCTAAAGAGTCTATTTATTCTTCACCACCTACTCTGTTCTTGGAAAATATACTGGTCTTACAGCACTGTGTGAAGCAATCAGCTATTGCTTCCATTAGTGGAACAGGGCCTACGGAAAAACTGTAGCAATGCTACTTATTTAACCGGAAACTATCTCAGAAAGCAGAGGCAATTCCTTCCCTTCTAGCTCCAGCAAAATTCTCATCAATTTCTAAAGGATTCTCTCTGAAATAAAAAAAAATCTTTGGGATTTAGAAGTGATCCCTCTGCCTTCCTGAAGATGGTGGAAGGCAGACGATCTTGCACGTCCAGCATGACTTTTGTGGGAGATGTCAGCTGTGACTTCACAAGGTCTGAGTCTGCCCTGGGTGGCTACATGCACTGTTCTGCTCTGAGGGTCAGCCTAAGGAGGGGACAGTCTGACCACGGGGCTCAGCAAAAGAAAGAGGTGGCACTTCCCTTCAAGAAAGAAGCATGACATGTAAAGCCAGAGGCCCGTGAACTGTGACCAAGAGTCAGAGACATCAAAGAATCTTCCCTGGAAAAGCCTCCCTGCACATTAATAGGAACTCTCAGCTCTAGCTCTTGACAGGCACCATCCTCTCCTATGCCTTGTGTTTCTCAGTAGCTGGTGCCTTGAATGGCCTCAAGAAACTCTCATAAGCGAAACTGACCCTGTGGGGAACAGTGTGGGAAGCCCTGACTGAAAGGCTCTGCTGAATTATTAAGGTTGCCCAGAGTAAACCAAGGTAACCTTCGTGTGAATTCCTGTCAGCCTCTTTCAGTTTTATTACAAAGCAGCGACCCCCTAGCTCGCCTACTCCTCTCTCTCCTGCTAAAAGAAACTTCACAAGGCTGCTGAAGTAAGAAAGCCTACTCAAAAGATAACTAAATACACACAGGCCTATTTTAGATAGAAGCATCAAGCTAAATACAGCAGCCTTGAGCTGCTGGAGGGAGCGCAGTGTTTCATCCAACCCGTCTGTCTTTCCAAAGTGCAATCAATGCTTTAGCGCACATAAAGGGAAATACCAGCACTGAATCTCATCTTTAAGCAGCAAACCAAAAAACTTTGGGGCTAAAAAAAGAATAAATGCTTCCTAGCTTGTCACATCGTTAGGTTTTGTCAAGCCCACTTCAGCAAACAGCCGTGTGCCAAGTGTGTTTCCCTGCCCACATGCTGTGTCCACAGCCCCCGGCAGCTGCCAGTGATGGGCACAGTGCATCAGAAGTGTGTGTGGTGACTCATGGTACCATCACCTCTGGCACCATATGATCATTCTTTATCCCAGATTTCCATTTTATTGTTCACTGCCACAGCAGTGGTTATAAACAACTGCCCTGTGCTGGTAAGTTGGATGAGAAAACTCCTGATTTTCTTTCTCCAAGAAGGAGATGTATTTTCTAGCATTGTCCTCTGGAGTTTATCAGCTTGCTCTGCAGTCAGGAAAAAGTGTTTCTGCAGCCAAGAATGTCTTTGACGTGTTCCTGGGCTGCAGTGCACTACAGGGCTGTTCAGCCCTACTGTAAACCCAGTGAAGTACAGACAAAAGTGGGGGAGAAAGATGATGGCATAACGGATGTGTTCATTGTATTTTAGAAAAGAACACAGCCACACAGGACCAGAATACCCTATATTAAAAATAATACATTTTATCTAAAAAAGGAGTGTTACTATATTTTAAACAACAGATTTTAAGGGTCTGAATCATCATGGAGCTGAATGTTCTGCTGCTATTGGTTTTGCTTTTCTAATAGCTCTATGTAAATATGCTTGTGTTTGCTTATAAACTTAATTTAGTGCTGGTGAAAGCCTACCAGTCCTTCTAGGTTAAAAATATTTTGCATTGGCTACATAAAATGGATGATGTAAGCATTTCTGGCTGGTTTTTTCCAGCAGGCTTGGAAGTCCTGAGTCGCAGAGGAGTGCGACTTTCTCCATTCACTTGGATGGGAATCAGTAAACTCCTTATTTGACTACAAATAATGTGAGCGGCTTTAGCTATGTCTTTTACCAAAAAGTGGTCAATTAGTATCTTTTCTTAAATGGCTTTGTGGTTTTAAAGGGCTAGAACCAGCAAGTTAAAATACTATTTCCCTCTTGTGCCATTGTCAATGATACATAACATTAAATTGTAAATTAAAACATAGGGCTTGAAGTAGCACACTTTTTAAACTCGAGGGAGCTCAGCAAACAGCCATTTCAAGCCATGAAGACCTGGCTGCAGACACTGTTTGCCATCTTTTAAAATGAGTTGGTATGTGTATGTTTGCTCCTGTGTATGAGAAGAAACAAGGAAGCCAATGCTTTCCCACAGTTCCCAGTTGAAGCATACAGGGAAGAAGTGTTGGCTCTGGCTCATGCTGAAAGCAGGAAATAAATCAAGCAAAACCCGTATAGCTTGGTAGAATCCAAAATTTCCTTCTTCCAAAGAAAGGCACACCCCTCTCTCTTATTTTGTCCAGCTTTTCACATGGCTCTTCAGCCCTACCTTTGTCCTACCTTTTTCCTCCCTTTAACATGGACTCTGATTTCTTTTTCAGACACACAGGAAAATAATGCTGTTTGTGTTCTTCAGGCTGGAGTATGACACAACACAGCAGTTCTCTGTCTTGTACATATCCCAGTCTGATAATTTAGAGAAAAATTTAATGTGCTTTTAAAAACGACTGTAGTTACTCTCTCAATGTGATATGAAGGTAATACTCCCAGTTTCAGGAAACCTAGAAAAAGGGTCTTTCCTACCCCATCCAATTCAGTTTTTCCCCCTCTCCCCATGCCAGCTCATCACAGACCATCCTGAGAAGCAGACAATCTTTTCTTCCCCTTCCTGTCACTCTGCTGGCAATGCAGAATTCAGCCCTTTGCAGTGGAAGGCTGCCACCAGGACAAAAGATAATTTCTACCCCAAGGCCACACCACAGACTCTTCCTCCTACTTCTCCAAGGCCTTGTCATTAGTTTTTCTCCCCTTTATGGGCAGGGTCTAAATTGCAAGCACATGCCCTGGGCCACCTTTCTTGTGGCCAGTGTAATCTGCTAAAGGCAGCAGAGCCAAAATGCACCCTTGCTTTAGCTTTTGATCTGCCCAGACACAGAAGAATTATTCCTCATTAAACAGACAAGAGATGAGTGTCTGGAATCTGATAGCCATTAATACAGACATCATTGGTTCTGCATAATCACTTCATTTTCCTTGATAACTGCATTATAAATATATATGAGTCTACAGTACTGGATTGGTAAATGATCTGCTACAGTTGCTAATCAAATCTCTGTTATTTATCAGCATTCAAAAAAGCTCCTTGACATTTTCAAATCTCTAGATGAGGTAGGAGAATATCACAACGAATCACAAAGGATGGGAGGAAGTGAAGAATTATCCAGAATGGAGAGAGAGCATGGCTTCCCCACTGCTTAAACAGAAAGGAAACCATTTTATCCCATAAATAAAAGGCCTATTTAGAAATTGGAAGATTTCCACTTGGTCTTACCCAGTGTGTTTGAAAAATTATGATCCAGGGCTTTGTACACCTCTGGGGACACAAATCAGCCAAAACCACAGAGGCCTGAAGTGAGAAGAACAACACTGGAATGAGTGAGAGGGAGGGATACATGTGGCAGAGCAGTGACATCACTTGAGCAGTGACATCAACTTACTTGTTGTAAGAGCACAAAATGCTCTTACAACAGCTCTGAAAATGCCTTGGGTGGTTTGTTTGACATTTCAAGTTAGCACTTTCACCTACCAATAGATTATAAGATCGAGTTGCTGCAACTTTATCAGCTATTAATTGTTTCTGGGCCAGGACAGCTCTTTGTAATGCCCACCTGGGAATTCTAGGCTTATTTGCTTAGCTATTAGAGAGACAGGAAGGGGATCTTTAGCCTAAAAACATCCAAAAAGAATTAAATATCCTAGAATATTTACTGCAAAACCTGACATTCTGTGGAATTTCCATACCAACTAAAAACTGATCCTACAGCCCTATAGACAGAGCAGGACCATCTGAGGGGAGAGCACCATGGTACAACACACCAGTCACTGTGCAATAGGAAACAAACTCACTTCTTTCTCTTTTTCTTTTTTTTTTTTTAATTTTTAATGAGGATAATACTGTTTTTCTTGTTGGAAAGTGCAATGTAAATGACATAAATGAAACAGTTAACATTAAAATAATTAAAGCAAAAATCCTTGTTGCAGAGTAGTTGTGAAAGTTAAGGGCATTACAGTTCAGTCCTCTCGTGTAGAATTTGCAATACTGCAAATCCCATAAGAACACTTGCTCACACATCCTATGTCACCTCCCCCTCAGCCCCTCTGAAAAACCCAAGAAGAAAGGTACCCTTTCTGGAGGAGGAAGGATGATGTGGAACACGCAGTGACCAGGTTGTAATCAGTGTTAACATCAGCGAGGAGCACAAGTTTTGCATCCCATCACGCCTCTCATTACTAGAGTACATAACCTCCTAACCTCCACCCAAGAAAATGATATCATTGCATGAATTAATCATCTGAGCAATTAATGGCAAAAAGTGACCTCAGGTTTCCAGCACGGTGTCTGGCACCAGTGAATTGGCAATGACGTCAGCTTCCCTGGGAATACGCTGGCATTTTGCCCATTCCTGAGCCTCCCTGTTGACTCTGAGGGCAGAAGCAAACAATGTAGGCAGCCAACCAGCAGTAACTGCTGCAAGCCAACACCAGGCTGCTGCTGCTGCAGCGTCAGAGAGATGCTTCTCCTGCCAATTCCCTGCGTGCACCTCCCAGGGAAGACTCCCAAAGATGACTTCCTTTGATGTGCAGAGAGGGGGACTCTCCAGGGGTGATGAGTATCTGCCCACTCTTTAGAAAGGGAGAACCTCCTGCTCTGCACCTGGGAGCTGTACAGCTTTTTGCAGTGTGTGAATAAGCAAGTTATTTAAACATTCCTCTGTTTCTGGGGAAAAAGGAAAGAATTTTACTATACTGGGGAATTTATTCTCAGATGGCCAGGCTTGTTTTCTTCATTTCTTAGCTCACTCTGTTGCTGTGGGTTCTTTGAAAGCTGGAGTCAAACTATATGGTCAACTATGACCATATGCCCTGTGTTAGGTCCATTTTTTAGTCAGCTATTCCAGGTGAGATGAGGAGAGCCTGCATCTATCCTATGGGAATCTGCAACACATTGCCTTTTTTTATCACCAAATGCAAACATCCTCTGCAAGGCGGAACCTTTTCCTACTTTTACCAAGTGAGTATCCCTTTGGTCTCACTTGGGGTGCATGCACAAGCTGTGAGACAGAGGGGGTCAGACTCAGCCCACCACTGAGGAGCACAACTCAGGCTCCAGGAGATGCCATGGGCAGAGCATAGACATGAGCAAGGAGGTGCTCTCTGATGGGCATATCAGTCATTTTCTTCATCTTCAGGCCACGTGAGAAAACCACAGGAAGGAAAGAAGTTTGGGTAGAGGAAACCTGACCCCTGATGTAAGAAATTTGGTGTCACAGAGGAAGGAGAATTTATATGGGCAAAACGGTTTGGCTAATCCCAAATAAGCCATTTTGCTGCTTCTCCCTATGGGGCTTTCTGCCTTATTTCTCTTTTAGGAGTGAGCCTCTGGCTGTTGCTTTCTGAGCAAGCAGAAAAAGTGTATCTCCCTCCACATTCACCATGAGAATGAGTTTCCAACAGAGATGAGATATCCACAGGTGAGCAACGTCTTTGTCTCAACAACACTTTCCTCTGGATCCCAGCTTGAAAAGAATGAGGGGGTGAAACCCTATGAGAAACAGCTAAAAATTTTAGTGCCTTACAGTGAGCTGTGATTCCTGCTCCAGTTAGTGACTGGGATAAGGTTATCCCAGTTCGGGACAGCCTTGTCTTACAGGCTTGCAAAGATGTAAGCTGAAGAAGTGTGATTATAACATCATCACTGCAAACGACATTCGCTGTCTGCATGGCTTAACGCCACTTGCCACATTTGTAATCCATCTTCCCCCATCTGCCCTGTCTGTTCAGCAGTCACTTGTTATCAGAGCAAAGGCAGTGAAACAAAAGGAAGGGCAAAGGCTAATTTGCTTGATGTGGTCCTGTTCTTCCAGGTAACACTAATTTGTGGGCTCTAACCTGATCCTCAGAGGTGCTCACCTTTTCTTTGCATCACTGAAAGGGAAATAACAAATCTGTGGAAGAAACTCAATAAGCTACCACTTTAGCAGCAGGCACAGCAGGCAGGATGGTTTGAGCATCCATTTCTCTAACCAGTCACATTACCTGTCCTGATTCCCAGCCCATCTCCCCCTTTCCAGGTGTAGCCAGCTCAGCAGATAGGATTAATCCACTTTCGTACTCACTTGCATTCTCCATGTTGAAGAATCTGATTACACAGATTGCCTGCAATTTATCTCCACCTGTGATGCCTAACACTCCAGTCTGATCTCCTCTTTCCCATTTTAACATCTCACTGCAGATCCAGTACATACACGGACAGATGCACACACACTTGCTCTGTTTTGTTTGCAAACAGCTCACTAAGAGCCTCGGCGTTTTCATTTCCAATCAAACCAGAAAGCACTACTGTTTCCCCCACTCTGCCCATGAGGTAATTCCTCCCTCTGGACTCCCCTCGTTACATTTATGCTGCACAGGCTCCATATGCTGCTGCTGGATCCCACAAACCACAGGAATCTCTGCACAGACACACTCAGTGAACACGCAGCGTTATATAGCCCTGCAGCAAGTATAAAGACAAAGGCACAGCCTACATGCACTGAGCAAGTGCCACCACATGCATTCCTGTTCCCTCCAAACCCCGCAGGAAAACATTGCCTGCAGAGTGCTTTCCTACAAACAAAAACATCTTTTCAGCACAGGGTCAGTACAGGATTCAGGCAAATCCCATTCCCTCCCGCTCCCTTACCTTTCCTTTCTTTATTCTGCTAATCCAGGGGCCCTGGACTGATTCGCTTTCCTTCCTGCACACAAACTGCCAGTCCGTCCTGCTTCACATTCACAGCACACCAGCAGGATTCACCGTCATCCCATTCTGCCGGATCCTTATCGCCCTATTGGCCAATGCCAGACAGTAAATTCAATTAGGCTCCTCCTTATAACTATATTATCACAGGAACAGGAATGAATAATTTAGTAAAACAACAAGGGTGTGCAGGCTCCGGTGTCACAGACTTCACCCCCACCGTCAGGCTTTTATCAGAGAGGTGGGTAAAGAAACCAGAATCTGTCTGTCACTCCTGAAAAGGAGACCTTAGGTTACCCTCTTGTATTTCCCATTCCACCCCTCTTGTCCTCCTCCCCCTAAGCCATGGCAGTCCCATTTTATTGTTGCACCTCCATCCTCAGCCCACAATACAGTATTTCCCTTGTGAATGGTCATTACCATCTCAGTGGATGCAGAGATTTCTGTCCAGGCAAAGTGATACTGCAGCACATCAAACACTTTACCTCTTCCCTAAATGCAGTAAGTGAGAAAAGAATGAAGCTGTTCTGGAGAAGGGAGTGACAAGACAAGCAGATCAGGAGGAAAAGGGAGAGTCTGCCTTGTATCACAGTATCCTCTGTAAAGCAACTGTGCTGTCATCCCATCAGTTTAGACACCCAGAGGATGCAAGTCCATGGTTTCTGAAAGGGAAAGGTTCATAGACACACTGCCCAGGGACTGTGATTTCACATGTCCGCTGTGGGAGTTTGAATCCCTATACAAAAAATCCCACACCAATGTGGCAGTCTTCCCCCAAACCAAATGACTAAACTGTTCTGTTTTGGCTTTTTTTTCATTCCTGACTAGAAATTTGCAGTGACAACTATCTATACTTGTGTTTCCTAAGAAGTACTTGGTCCCAAAATGAACACTGCTCTTTTTCTTCAGGTGATGCTTTGTTTGAAGAGTTACAGAGCATTGCAGGTTCCCTCAACAGCAACCTCAGGCTGCCTCAGTTACCTAAAGAGTTTTATTGTTATGGGAGGAATAGCGGAAGTGGAGGAACTCAGCGGGACAACAACCCTTTTGTACCCCCAGAACAGACCAAGCAGCCAACAGGGTTTTTTAATGACAATTCACTGCAATACTGAAAGCTACTGCTTTCAATACATGTTTGTGGGCACGGTATTTACAAACAGCTGTATCATTCCACCATAACTGAAAAATAAACAGGCAGGATGAGCTGCAATTCTTCCCACAGAGTCCAAGAACACCCTTTGCACTCTGCTTCCCGTGTGCTAATATTTACTCAGTAAAGTCTATATATGTACTACCACAACGATGAGAGGTTCAAATTTGCACTAGAGCCCAAACTCCTTGAAGCAACTCCCACACCAGCTCTCAGTCTGGCTCCTCTCCCAGGCCTGGCAGGCTGGGTAGCCTCAGTTCTGCCTCCAGAGCCAGTAAGGACACCAGGGTGAAGTTAAACCCACGTACCAGCAAAGCTACAAAGGCAGATCACTGGTGACAGACCAGAAGCTTTCCTAAAGGCAGTGTCTCTCTTTAGGCACTGCCTTTATACTGAAAGACTAGCAGGAAGCTGGGACAATGCATAGGGATTGCCACCTCCTAAATTGCTGGGCTATCTACCTCTGTCTCAGTCCAAAAGTGAGATCGAGCCATGCTGCTTTCCCTAGGAGAATAGAGTACAAGAACAGTGGATGCTTTTGCCCTTCCCACCAAGTTCAAAGTGATCTAAAGCGTGAAAAGGTAAGAGTCTCAACCAAGTTTTTGTCTTTCTCTGTTATGGACTTCTTTGCCACAAAAAGGGACAAAACTGCCCTCTTGCTCCTGAAGATGCTTCACTTCTGAAGAATGGCAGCTGCTTTTTTCCTCCTCCTCCTTCCCTTGCAGCCATCCCAACTTTTAAGAGCTTTTGTGTTAAAGGAAACTCTGAATTATGCACTTGGTGGTAGCTTCAGAGCAATTAAACTAAGCCGTGTGGCAAGTTGCCCAATGTCACTACCAAAGCTCAGGATGTTTCAGCATCATTTATTGAGGAGCTTTTACATGATGCTTACTTAAACCACAAAATGAAAGCAAATTAGGCTGTTGCCATGACAACTGGAGAATCTGCTCAAAATTCAGGAGATGCTGGGGAGCGCTCTTCAGTGGAGACCTCTGCATCATGAATATGGCCCTTGGTTATCAAATTCCTTTCAAGTTAATTCCTAGCATCAAAGCCTCCCTACCAAAGGCTTTAATAATTGGGAGCAGAGCTTGGCTAGAGAGGGAACAAACCAGCCCTCCCAGCACTAATGTGAGTTTCATCCTGGTGAGAGGTACTCAGCTGTGAGGTCCACAGAGCAATCACAGAGGTGGCAGCACTCCTACAGGAACACACATGAGGCAGGGTGGAAGAAGGGGCAGGGGCTTCACTGCAGACAGGCACTGAAGAGAGAGGCAGATCCTGACTCCGTGGTGCAGCAAAGATGAGTGACAACTTCCACAGAGGAGAGGGAGGGGAGGAGAAGGAAGAAGGGTCCTTGCCACCTCTGGTGGAAACCCTCTGGAAGTTGGAATAAACTGAGCAAAGTCTTTTGCCAACCCCAAGAAATGAGATAAAGCAAAAAAATGACAGGATCAGTGGTGTCAGAGGAAACTGACAAACTAAGCAAATGGAAGACAGGCTACTACACTACAGTTCTTTTGAGAGGAATTAAATCTTTCATAGGATTGTTGAATATTTTCCATCAAAGCTGGTTCTCTAATTTTTTTTTTCTTTTAGCTGAACATTCTTTCTGTTGCAAGCCTTCTAAGAAAATCATTATTTGAATAGAAAATTTTCAGTGAAGTCTTTTGGTTCTCAATTGCAATAGCTGCGGTACTCTTGGCTGAAAACAAAGAACATTACTTTGCAAAAATTCCAGAAAGTTTTGTAGTGTTCATAGAAGATCTCTCCTTCCTCATAATTATTTTTGATCAGTTTATTGCCAGTGGAAGTTTTGGTGTTCTCCTTTGAAATGATGCCTAACTGGGCATAAACCCCTTTTGGAGGGTAGCAGCAGTAAGTAGGAGCACATCCAAAATTAGGGAAAAATAGTCACACAGACAAATGGAGTAAATTGCAGAAGTTTCTCTTTCCCCCTCTTCATGCCCAGATGAAGAACTGTGTTTAGCAATGAAAATCAGAAGTGACTGAGAAATTAAAGGATAGATAAATGATTGTATTGTAGTGAGCATTACGCTCCAAGTAGGATACTTGCCAAGAAAAAGCACACATACTATAGGGATCCAAAGGTTCAAGAAATGATGACACAACTCCACTAATAAAAACTAGGTATTTTCAAATGTTCCCATATCTGACATCCTGTTCATCTTTTGAGCCCCAAAATTGATTGTCAGTCTGCCTTACTGGGATGTCGTGGCAATATTTCAACACCTTGAGTCAGAGTGTTGATCTTCTGATGGGTTCTTCTTCCCGGTGCCTGGGTATCACATACACAGGTTGCTAATAGTGTCCAATGTCTGATTGATTATAACTGACTAGAAAACAAGGCTTTAATTCGTTATCTACTTGGAAATGAGACTGGCTATTCCTCCCTGCTATTTTGCCAAAGCCTTGCACAAAACATTTTTTAGGTGTTCACATTGTAGCAGCAGGAGGAGGCTGGGCTGCACACAAGCCATGTAGGCTTCTTCTGGACCCACAATATGTGGCAGAGACAAGAGGTTGAAGTGAGCTTTTTTTTTTTTTTAATATCGTGACAGCCTCTTTAGCAGATGTCAGTTTGGCAAATGTGCTCGTGGGATGGCAGGAGCAGAGGAATTTGAGGGGCAGGTTCTGCAGAAATAAATCTGAGGAACCTGAGGAACAGAGAACAGGGTGATAGAAAGAATAGAGCAATGCATAGCAGAAGAGGAGTGGGCTCCTTAGAAGTGTCTGGGATGCTATTTTCTGAAGTGGCATGCCTTTGGGACAAGCTGAATTTATTACACCTAGTCAGATTGAGGCATTGCTCTGGGGCTTCACAGCTACTGCATATGTGTATGGTGGTCTCTATAAAAGGGTATTACCATGCCACTGAAAACATGTTTTCTTATCTTAAACATGTTCTTAAATAAAATAATTTTTCATTCTTCAGCAATAGTGACTTATTTAAATAAACTTTTCAGGAACTTCTACGTATCATGTCTTAATCTAGGGAAAGAAAAGCAAGTAAGTTTTCTACTGGCATTCTTTACTTACTTCAGTAAGTAAAGGTGAGGAGCAGCTAAGGGAGCTGGGGCTGCTTTAGCCTGGAGAAAAGGAGGCTCAAGGGAGACCTTATCACTCTCTTCAACTGCCTGAAAGGAGGCTGCAGCCAGGTGGGGATTGGTCACTTCTCGAAAGTGACAAGAAATAGGACAAAAGGAAACTGGCTCAAGTTGTATGCACTAGAAGAGGTTTAGATTGGGTATTAGGAAAAAAAGATTCCTCACTGAAAGGGTTGTCAAGCACTGGAACGCACTGCCCACGGAAGCCATTGAGTCACCACCCCCAGAGGTATTTAAAAGACGTACATGTGTGGTGCTTAGGGACACGGTTCAGTGGTGGACTTGGCGGTGTGAGGCTAATGGCTGGAATTGATCCTAGAGGCCTTTTCCAACCCAAAGGATCCCATGATTCAGTAACATTTTTCTATAATTAGCTTATTCATTGCAGTGAATTCTTGCTTTCTCAAAGACAGTAGCAATGAGGCCTTAAAAAGGCATGTTTTATCCCACTATGCTATTCTTACACAAGAAAGCACAGATACCAATTTTTTTCCATGAGGCTCTTTGAGTGAGAATCTATTTAATAGCTTTAATCAACTTCAAAAATACATCAATTTTTCACCAAGTTTTGCAAAGGAAAAAAAAAAAAGCCATATTTTGCATATTTTGCACCATTTTTAGGCTGTTTTCCAAGGCAAAAGTAGTGTTCCTGTTTACTGGTGGTACAGGTTTTCCCCTCCCAAAGATCAGTAAAGAGAGAGACCTGCCCTAACTCCATGTCAGCATAGGCAATAACCCAAAGGTTATAGTACTCATTTAGGATGCAGGAAGCAGAGGGCCCAAACCTGAACAAAGCCAACAGGAGATTCACCTCTGGGTCCTCCCCGGGGCAGAAAGTAACTGCACCAAGATTTTGTCAGCTATTCAGAGGAGAGACTATCATTACACCTCCTACAGAAATTGTTCTACTGTATAGAAACTCTGCAATGCTGGGCCAAGACTGAATGGACGACTAATGGCCAAGACACTCATCAGAAAGCGACACTCAGTCAGTAGCTTGTAGCTCACAGAGCACAGGTTTGACTTCGTTCTCTTACATTCCTGCTGCCTCTAAGATTAGTTTCATCCAAACAACAAATCCTGCAGTGGACATATTTAATTGGAGATGGAAAGGTCTGCTTTTCTGTTTCTTTACTTTCTTGAATCAAAAAACCTACTTCATCTTCTAGAGTTTCTAGCCCTTTTGACGGGTAAGGAAAATATCATGTACAAGATCTGAGGTTAAAGATCACGTTGATAAGGGACAACTGAGCTGAATTCTTCTTTGGCTTCCTCTAAGCCAAGGGACACTGCTCAATCACAGAGTGTACCTAATACAACACAGGGAAGCTCTGTGCAAGGATCAAAACTCTTTTCTTACCTGACTTATTCCCACTGGAGAAGAAGAGTTCTGGCACTGCCAAAGGATTCATACTGGGATGAAACTCATATAAAATTAAAGCAGAATCATGGTCCTCACCTTTGGCAGACAGCCATCCAAGGAGGGCCGGTAGGAATGACCTCTTGCAATGGAGTAGCTCAAGAGAAACAAGACCTGATCTGGCTGACTGGTTTGCTACAGATAAACTGCTTCTTCAGATGCCTCCATGCTCTCACATTCTCCTCCTCCTCCTCCTCCCTTCCCTGGTTGCCAGGCAACTACAAAAAGGACCAGAGAGCATGCTGGAGGAAACCACCTTGTAGGACACTACACAAGTTTGGGTTTTCTTTCCCACAAAATGCTCCAGGGCAAAGTGGCCTTGGCTTTGGAGGCAACATCTCGCTTTGAAACCTTGCTTTGCATGAGCACTGGTCGTGGGGCAAGTGATGTATATCCATAATTACCAAAATAAATGCCTTCACAGACCTGAAACTTGCTTCTGAGCTTTTTCTGTGGCTCAGCTGCCCTCCATCAATTCCACAGATCAGTAGTTTAAGGAGCTCAGGCACGGAAGGCTCCAGTCTGTGCAGCAGATTTCCCAGTAACAGATACCCCATAGAGCTGAGGATCATCGCTGTAGCTGGCCAGGGCCACATGTTTACAGCACCGACTTAACAGTGTGCCCCATAGGGTTAATGCAAGAGAAACACAACATTTTCCACCAGAAATGTGCTTGCTCATAACAGCTCAGAGACTTTTAGATGAGGTCTAAGTGAGATCAACCACTAGAAAGTGAAATGGAAAGCCCTGTACTGGATTCCATGAAATCCTTTGGCCTGCTTGATGTGAGAGCAGCTGTCTTGTTCTCCCAGGTCTATCTATCTAGCTGTCTATCTAGCTTCCTTCCCACAGGGCTAATAATTGAGGGATAAATCTCAAGTATATGAATAACGCCCCCACTTTGGGATCTGATGGTTGGAACTATTAGTATTTTAAAATGTAATTTAGTTTTAAAAACGGTGGCATGAAGTAACCAGAGGTATAAAGTCAGATAAAAAAATACCTGGAAGATTGGATACACACTCCTACGACCTTACTTTCAAAACAAGCTTAATTTGCAAAGTCTTTTCCTGTATGACTGAATCCAGAAAGAAAGAAAAGAGTTGAAACTTTCTGTTTCACCAACTTCAGTATCACTTTTCATTTCCTGTAATCCCACTGAATTCTCAATGCTTCGTAGTATTTCAAGCATATTTTTGAGACTTATTAAGGCACTCCAAAATCTAGTTTATACCCCACCTCCATATATCATGCCAGAAAAGCCATCTTTTCCAAGCAAAGTTTTCCATTTCTATTTTCTATTGTGCTGCCTAATCTGATAAAGGCTGTACCCTGAGGCCATTCTACCTAACAGCATTAGCTACAGACTCTGAAGTCACAGTTCACATATCCACTTAAGCAAGTATCCCACATATCTTGGGAATTTTCACAGTTCCCCCAGGAATACTCCTTCCCTCCCAGCCCTTTTGAGCAGCCACCTGCCATTTCTGTATAGCCCACAAACATTAATTACTACTGATGTAAATGAGCTGGTCCTGAACAGACTCACATATGGCTCTCAGTGGAAAGGAGAAGTGCTTTCCTCCTCCACCTATACCTCAACCAAGGTTGAGTTTTACTAGCAACGAAATAATTTCACAACTGCAAAGGTCCCACTCTGGGTCCTGTTGTTCTTTGAGACCTTCTTAAACAACTGCATCCAGTCCTCAAGTTTACCCCTTGCATCAGCCATGAGAAGCAGGTTTCTCCTTCAGTTCTTTAGCAGTGCAATACAGGTAGCCAGTTTTTTTCCTGATTGTTTTTTGCTTTTTCCTGTCACATCCAAGGTCACATTTTGGCTCACTGTCTTTTCTGCTGAGGTTTGAAATACAAAGCAGTATTCTATTACAAAATCCCAATGGTAAATTTGAAGGTTTTGGAGTAGAAAATGGAAGCTTAGAGTGATTAAGGAAAGCAGGATTTAGGAACAAATATTTTGCTGACTTGTCCTTTTCCTCCTTCAAAATTTTTTTTCGAATTTAGTAGAAAACAAAACAGCTGTTTAATTAGGTGTTCATTTCAGCTTTTTAATCTCAAGGTGTCCCTGCTATTATTCTGAGAAGGGTGTGGATGGAATTATGACTACTGGCAATCAAACATTGCTGTTCTTTAAAATGGTCTGTCCCTTTACTGGCTGTAGAGAGAAATGTCTTGAATAAGAAAACAAGGTATGAAAGGATTTCCTGGAAAGAAATGGGTGGTAGGATGTATGGACAAATTTTTCTGCATGATACAAAAACCTCAACTATGTACTCCTGTGCAGCAACCGCAGCCATGGTGGCCCAGCTGGGCTCTGGACTGGAGCAGATTTGACATTGTCCCAAACCCCAGGGTGTTGGAATAGGCAGGCTGAGGCAAGAGCAATGAGGAGGGGGAATACAAGGGACCGGGGGGAAAACTGTGAAGGGAGTGGATGGTGAACAAGTAGAGTGGCAGGCAGGTGATGTGGAAGGAATCTGGTGTAGCCATGCAGATTCCTCTTGTTTGAAGTGGTTAAAGTTGTTCTGTGTGGAAGAAAGATGAGGGAATAAATTCTTTCATGAGTGCAGATCCTAGGGGAGTATTTCAAATAGCAGTCTGCAGTGGGCAAGAAATGACTGCATTTAAATACAGGTCACTCAGCAGGGGTATGGGAATCAAATACTCTTAAGGCTGTGAAACTAAACACAGAAAACGTGGACAGAAAATCATGTTTTAATTTAGAATTACTAGCTGACTGATAATGAGAGTCAAAATATGAACACATTTCTAAACACTGCTGGTTAAATGACTTTCTCTGAGCATGTTAAAGGAGAAGGAGACTGTGGCAGCAGACTGGAAGGAATCTTAGAGAGCTGGGTGTTTGCTACAGCACCAGACAGAATGGCTAGGCCCAAATGACACAGCAGAACAGCACAGATATTGACCACTATTCCCTCTCAGTACCTTTGGTGTCTCCTGTGGGTTATTATAAAGAGTATGACTTCACAGTTATTTGGGAAATAACCTGTTCTTCATTGAGGATAATTTGTCTGGGATTGAGTAAATCAGTCGTCCCTAACATTTCTTAGGCTACGTCTTTGAAACACCCAGAACCCTGTGGGGGTGCCTTCAGGTCTGCATCTCATTCCAGCTGAGTTATTGTGTGAGGAGCAGGGCCAGCCCCCTTAGATAGAAGGGCACACTGGTGCAATCCAGGTATTCCTGGTTCTGGTGCTGCTGCAGCCCCAGCTCTGTGTCGGCAGTACGGTGCTCTGTGCCATGCAAGTACACTTCCATGTTCCCATAAGGCAGCAGCTCTGGCTTTAGGGACTGTGCTGCAAATTAATATTGTCTACAGCCTCAGTAGTAAAAAATGGGCTATGTGTGGTGTCTATAAAGCTTGTGAGTGAGGGGTAATGATAAATCATAAATTTTCACTGGTTTTCACCAGTACCATCCCACAAATACACTTAAGCAGAATCACACAGTAATCCTGTCTCCTGAACAGGAGAAGATTTTTGTATCTACAGCTCAGCCAGACTTGGCACAGGTCTCTACCGTGGGGTCTTCCCTATTTCTTAATTCTTTCTACTTCTGCAGCTGCTTAAATGACTTCCTGTCTAAATGACACAATGACAAAAAGATTCCCATTCCATTAGTCAGCATTGGACTTGGAGCAGAATTTCAGAAACACCTTGCAATATCCTCCCAGTGCAGCTACATGCTAAGCACTACCAGTAAAACACAGAGATTTATATTTTCAGAAAAGAGCTGCAACAATTTATTTGTACTGAGACTTCTTCTCCATGGGGTCTGTTTACTCAAACAAAACAATATGTGAAATTCAACAGACACAGAACCTCAGAGAAGTCTTCTGTCTGCTCTTACTAAAGAGAGAAGGAAAACACCCAAGGATCCTTTACTGTAGCAAAAGTTAAAAAGATCAACAGGAACCACTGTGGATGGATGAAGCCTCTACATTTTAAGGACTTCTAACATATCTTTGAGTCCTCCAGGCTTTCAAACCACTACAATACAAGGAAGTTCACTGTGGTCACTAAACAGACAGATACTGTCCCAGATTATGTACTGCCAGTTGTTAAGAAGGAGAAAACCAAAACAGAACACCTTCTGCTTCAAGGAAGGACAGAGAAAAAAAACACATTACTGTCGCGGGTTCGGTCTCTAACCTATGACAATTACCTTCCTTTTTTTTTAGATTTTATAGAAGTGAGGGCAGAGCAGCCTGTACCCTGAATTAAAGATCTCTGATTCTAGTACGTACATCACAAATAAAAAATAAAGAAAAAGTCAAATCTTGAGAATGTCACTAAGGAAAACTATAATCTTACCTCTGCAAAAGGGTGAGATTCATACGAAAGTAGAGCCACCACACTTTTCCATATTCCTTCCATGTTGTGTGAGTTGAGGGTTGATTTGTTTGCTGTATTTAAAGCTCCTTTTTAATGAGTTGTGTGAAATCTGGCAGACATATAACCTCTTTGAACTACAAAGCATTTCCTGCATTAATGAAGGAAGAAAGAAAGCCAAGAATTAATTTATTACAGCACATTAATTACTGCATGATATGAAAGTTCAAATAATCACCAGAAACCACAAGGGTGAGGTAAAGGTAAGAGAGAAGATAAAATATGTACATTCTGCTTTGGTGATGGTCAAAGTGGGCCCCATTACTACCAAACAAAAAGATAAGAAATTCAGCTGGAGTGTGTTATTGCAGAAGAAAAGAATTGTAATGAGGCAACTTCTAGGAGTCTTTTATTTTGATAAAAAACTGCTCCAGCCTTACGCAAAGGGAACAAAATAAAAATAAAGACACATCAACCATGGCTAGCAAGAGTGGATACATACACAGAATTGCACAACTTATTCCAAGACAGGTATGTCACACATGAAAAAGGCAGTTGCAGACTTGGAGGAAAGTTTTGCCATCAAGGGGGCAATTACAGAATTAAAAATCCCCTGAAACACCAAAGAAACCCTGCTATGAAACCTCCCTGCTGAAGTAAGGCTCCCAAATGGTGTGTGGTAAAACTGTGTGCACATGCATGGGCAGGAGGTGTGTGTGTTTAAATACAGAAGGTGCGTGACTGAGGGAAGTGGTGAAAACATCATTACTAGAGGATGGAAAGTGAACACAAGCATTTGCTTGCCTGGCATGCACAAGTGGAGGTGAGGTTCTTCTCTTGCAGTGGAATAGCTCCTAGAGACAAAGCAGCAGGGAGCAGCATCCCGCACATCCAAGCATCCCAGCATTCGTCACATCCAAAGATCTCCCCTCAAACAAGAGATAACAACAGCCTTGCCCACAGCCCAATGTCTTCAGTCTTGCATTCCCTGCCTGTTGCCACAGCTCTGAGACCAGAGGACATGGCACGGTCTGTACTTCATATATGATGTACTACATACAATGGCAGTAACGTGCCTCGGTAGCTGTGCCCTGTCCTGGCTGATGGCCAAGAAGAACTCACTCAGTGCTACTTTTCACATTTCCATTTAAAGGTTTACTGGGAAAAAGCCATAATACTGAGTTTAGGCTATGAAATTGCTGACTATATACTTGCAGGACTAGCTAGCCTGAGGAATTTTGCAGAATCCAGCGCTGGAATAGTGATTGCCTTCCTTAGTTTCCTGTAAAATGGTCTGCAAATCTTTTCACTGGAAGCACAAGAAGAACATCTGTGTCCTTTCTTGCATTTCTGTGGTCCTAGGTTTCCTCAAAAGAATCATGGTTTTACATTAAGAGATGCAGGTGATAAAGATTCATCGTTTAGATGTGAAGCCACAGAACACAAACCAGAGCTACAGGTGGAAGCTCAGACACCCCACAATGCTCCTAATATTGCCCTCTGTGTGAACAGTCAACATTAGACAGTTATGTTAGGGAGGGTGTTTTTGGTATTTGTTTCTGGATTTCCCACAAGGCTATGTGGAATACAAGTCTCTTGCACTGAGAAATAAAGGATGACACGAGAATGGTAACTGCAAAAGGAACTGGATCAACTAAATGCAAGACTGAGATACTCAGATGGTAAAAACAGGGCACACTGACAGCAGGTTTGCTCTGAAGGGGATCACATCTTCAGTCCTCCTGCTTGGCCAGTGCAGGGTACCTCAAAGACCACACAGAGAAATCCTGAGCTGCAGTGACAGCCTAGAGAACTCCAGCATCCTCGGCAGTGCTCACCCAAGCGTGTGTGAGGACAGCATTTCCGGGAACCAGAGCGCTGCTCCCTTCCCTCACAGCTCTCCCACTCCAAGCGCTGCAGGTTGTTTTGTGAACAGCCTCATTCACTGCAGGCTGCGCTTGCCTAAGGCTGGAAATTCATCTTCCTCCTTCTCCCTCCTCCCAGCCTGCCGCTAGTTTTGATGGGATATTTTTCTCCCCATATTAGCCTGCTCTCTGCTTCCTTCTCTTCCCGAGCTGGGCCAGTTTCCTCCTTCTAATTACTCACGCAGGAGAGCAGATGGCAGGGGGAGTGGATCTCTCACTCACTCATTGACATGAGGCTTTGTCACACAAAGGGGGAACAACACCAACTGCAGAAGAAAGCAAGATATTCCAGAGCCTGGTTCCTAGCATCCCCCTATTCTCTGTTCTTCTTTCAAGCACAATATATTTTGGGAAACACCATTCAGTTCTCAGTGTGTATTTCTGTCAGTTACATCACACCATGCTTCTTCTTTCTCTTGCTTTTAAAATTTTAATTTAGCTGAGAAAACAATTCACAGTGCAACATTTTTCAAAATGAACACAGTTTTTTCATCTCAAGAAATAACTGCAGTTCGATATTCACGAATGTTTGGGATCCCCATTTCCAGGGCTGCAGTGCAGGCACAGGTAGCCCTGTGCAGATGTTCCATAATCAGAGCAGGTCAGTTGTGATGAGGTAAGTGGGGCACAGGCAGGACCTTTCTGACCTGAGGGGAGGATATTTTGTACATCCAGCTTGCCTGCAAACTGCACTAGGATACTCACCAGCCATCCCTGTGCCTGGGTAGAGATGAAGGCATTGCTGGGAGTGTTCCCAACAGGCAGATTGTACAAGCCATGCTGTTTTATAGTCCAGCAGTATTTACTGTCACAGAATTAGGCCACTCCAGGCCAGCTGGCCTCAGTACCCAGGAAAACTCCTGGACATGTATAATTCATTAAACTGGATGTAACTGTGCTACAAGTACCTACACAGCTGTCTCAGGTGTGCTGGCCCAAGTGACCCTTTTATCAGCGTGCCAAATTGTTGCCACTGGACTGCAGCTACAACTACCATTGCTAAAGCTTCTTTTGCAGTCACCATGACCAAAATAAAATGCTGATGAGAATATGCATATACTTTCCCAGCTCTTGCAGTGACCAGCTCTAGCTGACAAACCACTACTAAGGCCTAACAGCAAAGCAACTGTTGTTGCCTCATGGATAAAGAACAGTAATGCTTTACATGAAGTCTTTCAAGAAAAATTTTTCTGGTAGGGTCTGTAGCAATAACAAAGTGCAGTCACCTTTTGATTTATGGTGACATTCTATGGGTACCCCAAGAACAGGACAGAGAAGTCATTGGTAAAGGCCACTGGGATCTGTGCTTTTTTAACTGAAACAACAATGCTGTCTTTGACTGCTACACAACTACTGACAGACTTTCAGAGTTTTAGCTGTTTTTCAGAAAGCCTGAACTGAAATGACCTCACAGAAAACTATATGCAGGAGAAAACAGCTATTCAGAAAGAATGGAGAAGTCAACCAAGTCCAGATTTTAATCTGTAGTTTCAAAAGCTTCTCTCATGCTCTAAATTAAGGTAACTACTGAGTTGTAAATCAATGGAGCTGCAGTGGGAGAAAGCTGGTGAGAGAAGACCTGCCTGATGTTTATCACACTAAAGCAAAAACTCAATTTTATATCAGGAGAATGAGCAGCAGGAGCCAATGAGCTTCCATCCAGCAAATTTACCAGTTTATCAAGAGAAGTATTGCAGAAAAAGGCCACCAAAGAGGAAGGAAGGGAAAAATTCTTACTTGACAAAGTGCTTCAAGATATTGTCTTCAGACATCAGAAAAAATGTAATTAAATCTGTTACTAATGCAAATGCCATCTTGCTTCTATTTGTCATCAGTGATGCTAGATTGTCACGGTAACACAGACAAAGGAAACTTAACACATGTGTTTTCATTACAGACAAAAGCTTTGGCAGTTCGATGAGAAATAGGAAGAGTTAGAACATTCTCTGGTTCCATCATATGTAATAGCACATGTACCTCCCTTCTAGGATGGCTTCTTCATCACTACAAAGCTGGGACTACTGTAGCTATAATTGTAGCATATCTCAAGTTGGGTGGGATCCATAAATGCACCTACTAATGAACTTCCCTTTAACTGGTGCCTCCCATGTGTAATCGAGATGTGGCTTTTGCCATGAAGCCAGTCAATAAATTTCCTTGTCACACAAGAAAGCAGATCAAGGGCACTCAAAGAAGGTAACTGTAAGCAAGGCAAACTGAATAATCCTCAGAATTCTACAGGGAAGCCAAGTTTTTGATCTATCGGTCATACAATGGTCAATCAATCAATCAATGAGGAGTTCAATCCCCTGAGCCCAAAGGTGCACGATGGCTTTCCTAACTGCTTTGAACTCATGCTCTTCCAGGCCAGTTTAAGTTGAGACTTGGCCAAACACTTCAGAGTGTAACTGTTTTGTTGAATTGGGAATTCAGCCACAGGATAACGAAAAGAAGCTTTTTGTGTAGGACTGTTGTAAACATAAAACCTGGCCTCATGTAAGGCTATTTACTTCAATAAAGACATGGAAGAATATCAACAGCTTTCAGAGTCAACCAGGAGGCTCCTCTGAGCAGTTTCAAGTCATGTTTACAGAGCAGGGTCTTGGAAAAGCATTATGAAACACTTGTCTAAGGGTTATTCAAGCATTCAAGCCCAGTCACATTAGTACCCAAAACAAAGCTTTCCAGTCATATCATCATTTGCTATTTGTAATACCAGCAGGCAACCCCATCCCACCCCCTCCTTATACTTTTATAACTTGGATTTCCTCCTCCTCCACTCCCAACTGTTGTTGACTTACTGTCAGGGTTTTTCTTCCAATTTGCTGTAATTGCTTTATGTTGAGGCTCTATTGATCTCTCGAGGATGTGCAAGTGGGGGAATTTCTTGACAAGTCTGAGGCTCCAGGCATCTGCCTGCTGGCAAGCAGGCATGGACAAGTCAGATGGACAGAGGTGAGGGGCCAAATCTCAATTTCTTTTTACTGAACACCGTCTTTTCTGGGCCAGCAGTACCATCATCACGCTTCACACAGCATGACAGAAGTATTTTAAATGACCTCATGAAATTGTCCAAGTTCCTGCCTCTCCCAGGCACTAAGGCAGAAAAACAAACAAAGCAAAGCGGAGTCTAACAGAAGAAAGGGCAGGCTAAGCACAGGTTATCCACAGCCACACAGATGTTTGATCCTGTGAATCACTGAATCCAGATCTTGCAGCCCAAGCTGCTGGTTAGTCTCCTTTTCCAAGCAGTTTTTGAAGTACTGTAGTTGTCTTCCTGAGGAACCGTGCTGCTGTCCCACCCACCTCTCACAATGCACATTTTCTCTCCCTTAGGTGTTGTGCACTTTCCTTGGGTAGCACAGCCCTGAGCACAGCCACAGCAGCTCTCACTCACTGTGTCCTTAATATTGATAGCTTGAAGCTACCAGTGTCTATCCTGGCTCATGGCAATGACCACGGATCTTTAGGAGTCTCGTTACTGGTTGATGAAAAAGATATTCTGTTTGTCA
Source organism: Corvus brachyrhynchos (assembly GCF_000691975.1). Classification (NCBI taxonomy): domain Eukaryota; kingdom Metazoa; phylum Chordata; class Aves; order Passeriformes; family Corvidae; genus Corvus; species Corvus brachyrhynchos. The sequence goes on from NW_008238664.1 coordinate 2,386,820, forward strand.
TGAATCAGCTCACATCATTCACCCAACCAGCCTCCCGCCTGGTGTCAAATGCCAAGGTTTCCCTTGCCAAGATTCACACATGAAGGTGACAGCACTTCAAGTCTTACTATTCCTCCAGTCTTTGGACTGGTTTTGTTGTGTGGGTGCAGTCCAAGCTGGGTATAGCAGAACACACCAAGCATTTGCTTCTCTTTGTATCACACAAAGCTCTTTCATTAACAGTTAGTTCCTGCCACACAATGTCATTTTGCCACTCATGGTAAGCATTGTTTGTGAAAACAGATTAGTCCTTTGATTTGCAGTGCTCCCAGCACACAAGAAGAAGGATTTGATATAATTGAAGGTCCGGGGTCGTTCAAAAAGTAATTTTGATGTGCACCTAAGCTACTGCTAAACATTTATTCTCTGGCCATGGAAGTTGCATTGCAGCCAGTGTTAGGAAAAAAGGAAAAGATGAGTGGGTGTAATAAGGCAATTGCAAATGGGGTGTGCAAACATAGAAATCACTTTTATGTTCGAGCTTGAAAGAGTTTTATAAGCAGAAATAATGAGGCCTGACTGAGTTGATATAAAAGAAACACTAAGCCTGTTTGACTAGATTACAGAGAAGGTCCTGTTAGAGAGCAATGCTTATGCTGAGCAGTATACTTACATCACAAGGGATATTTTTCCCATCAGACATGAGACAAAGATTTGCTGTAACACCCAATAAATGTGATTTTTCCTGCTGCGACTTAAAGGCTGGAGACTTTGTATTGTTCCGACAGCACAGGGTCTCAGGAATTGTCTGGACTTGTCCCAGTGTAAGCTTATTTTAGGATGTTCTAGCAACAAGGAAACCAACCATCACTCAACCTTGGTTTATTTTCACTTTCGTTTAGAGGAGAAACAAAGAGTTTTTTCTATGTGTTGTGTGTGCCCTTCCCCACCTCTATGCTGTCAGTAGCCTGCTCCCCTAATCCTGCACACACAAGGCTTCCTGTGCAGGACTTGTCACTTAGGTGAGAGGCACTGCGCTCCAACTCACCGCCCTGTCCTGCAGCATGCAAGGTAACCAGACACAAGCAGCGTAAGCAAAGAGACTTGTTGATGTATAGACACTCTCACAGATGACTGCAGAGCCCCTGAGGGTTCACTTTGCTCCAAACAGGAACACAGCTCTGCTGCCCTTGCCCCTCCTGCCAGCAGGCAGGGCAGCTGCACTTTGCTGCCTGCAACATGCAATACTCAGTAAGTTTATTGCTGCCAACATATTGGGTGAGCAGCTCAATTCCTCTGGCTGCCTAATTCACCTCCTTTAATCCAAACACTTCAACTCTCACTTTATTTCATTCAGACTCCTCTAAATATTTCCTGGTCTGCAAGCCATTTTCAGGTAACAACACAGCTGAAATACAGTGCTGGTAGAACTTCGGCTGTCACCTTGCTTTGACATCAAAAGGCTTTTACAGCTTGAATCTGTTTCAGCATCAAGACTACAAGGCAAGACATATGACTCTACTTGAACAAGCAAGAACAAGCTGAATAACTGTGCACATGGCTGCCTGTGACCAACAGCCTCTGGGTTTCTGCTGAACACAGAGCATGGTTCCCTTGTGAAGAGCCACTGGCAGTGCAGGGTGTTCCTCAGCTTTTCCTGCACCAAGTCCCCAGAGAACACCAGCAAATGAACATTACATGGCTACTTTGGAAGTGTGAGTTCCCATTGTTCAGGTAGGAGAAGTTTTAGAGAAAACAATTAAAAGAGAGCATGAAAGAATGATTAAAAAATAAACGAAACAGGGGCCCAAGACTAAGAAAGAAAAAGCTACCAATGCCATGCACCTACAGCTAAAAGAGAGGAGTAAATAGCCACTAGAAACAGCACAGCCCTCCTGGAGAAAACCAGAGGACTCTGGCAGCTCATTACACCCTTCTCCCCTCACATACACAATTTTCTGTATAACATTTTAAAACTGCACTAACGAGGCTTTTCTGTACTATTCTGGATTATGAATGTACTGTAGCAAAGCCAACAGGTAAGATCAGACAACAGTTAGAACAATTGCCATTGCCATTCTTGTCTGCAACTTTTCTGGTGTGGAGACTGGAGACTGGAGACAGTGGCAAGTTTTGTTCCCACAACAGAGGGCTGCAGCACACTCACCAGCTCGGGCTCGCAAGGATACAAGGGTCAGATTTGCACCTTTGTATCCTTTCCCTTTCCCGACGTCTTCCACAACTTACTTGGGCATACACCACAGGGTTTGGCACTTTTCTACCTCGTTCCAGGAAGAGATCTCTGCCCTTATTTGTAAACAATGCAGATGTTTTCATGAATGTCAGATGATCTTCAGCTTGTTATTGGTATCCTAGCTCTGAGGCTTCTATGAACTTTCAAAATCACACTTCAACCCTGAAAAAAGAACGGTAAGCCCTGAGATTATCTAGCAACTTTTCCTGATCTGATATCATTAGCTGTAAATGAGGAGCAGTTCTGGAGCAATAAGGTTAGAAATGATACTGTGAAAAGTCAGCCTGGAATTTAATCCACAATGAATCTCTAATTGTCTCACTATAGTTATCATTACAGCACATTCAAAAAAAAAAAAAATCCCCTTGCTTCTCCAATCCACTTCACAGAGCATAAACCTAAAAAACCCCCACCTATAACAGAAAAATCATGGAATCATAGAATAGTTTGGGTTGGAAGGGAGCTTTAAAGGCTTTCTACTTCTTCCTGGCAACAGTCTTAATCTTGATCCTAAATGGTTTCTGAATTTTTACATGCAGTATGTCAAAACATTAGGAACTTGGGGATTTTTAACAACTGAAATTTAGGTTGAAGCCTCGATAGAAGCAACAGTCTTGCATTAACAGTACAGAAAATTCTCAGAAGAGTTTGAAAGTACAATTTTTCAATCTTGTATATAGGAAGACTTGAAGTGACAACCCTTTAATTTTCCTATGTCAGAATGAAAGATGTAATTTCTGATCAAAAGATTTCAGCATCTCTAATTTGAAGACTTTCAGAAAGAGTTTTCTCTCAGTACATTTCTGCCTCTGTGGCCCAAGGGAGAGGCTAATTTTTAAATGTTTAAGCTTTCCAGGGATGGAAGCTATTTCTGGAGCAGCTCTACTAATATGTTGTGTGCCACTTGATCTTTGTGCCAAGAAAAAGCTTTCAAATCACCTTCCAGGTACACAGAAAAAAGCCAGCCTAATTCTGCTCTTTGGTCATGGAGTTTAACATCACACAGGGCTGCCACCAAACGGAGAGGGTTTACATCAGAAATGACAGATGGCAAGATGGTTGCCGCCTCTATCAACCCTGTCCTGTCACCGGCTCTTGAGTCTGAACGTGCCTGACACAAGGACAGCCCCAGTTTATAGCTGTTAAAGCTGAAAGGATGTATTTTTCACGTCAACAGAGGGGAACAGTTGGTAATTTTTCCAGAGGAGAGATTGCAGCAGGCTGCCAGGCAGTCATCAATTCTGACACGCTATTCGGAGAGTCCCCATTGCTGCGCACCAAATGTCTAATCCACAGCTCAGGAAAGAGCTGCGAGGTGAACGAACAGCTGACATGCATAGAACAAACTGGCATTTCTGCAGCATGGCCATTTTTCCAACAGTCCTTTAAAGATCATAAAATATGCCTAGCCATTAGCTGAAAGTGCTGAGGTTCAGCCAAGATTTAGTCCAACATATACACTGATGTGAGGTAAGCATTCATGTACATACATTGAACAACAAGTGCTATGAGTACTTCAATTAGTCTGAAACATTTAACACATTTAGAGATTGAAGGGCAATGCCATGGAAAAGGAGTACAGTAATTCTCTGCCCTTTTTCCCCTTTGCAGCTGGGGAAACAGTGAAGAAGGTTTCTCATAAAAGGGCAAAAGTGGGCAGGGGGGCTTACAGAAGTCTATAGGTTTGGATAGGGACCACTGAATGTTAAACTAAAGCTGCATCACCATGTCTGAAGTAAAGGTTTATTTCAGCCCTGTCGGTGAAGTGCTCTGGTACACTCCAACACTTGGTGAGCAGGTTGCAGCTAACGGAGAAGGCAGCCTGCCTAAACAGCCATCACCCCTTCCCTGACCATCCTGTTCCCTCATGAAGGCAGCGCTGCCCTTAGTAGGCCACTGAATCCCTCAAGAAGCAATATCTCGGCTGTTTGTTGTTTAGGCATGCATACAGATAACTCTCCTGCTCCTACCCTCAGAATGTCTCCACAAGGCTGATCCCTGCTGTTCTGAGCCATCTGGATATTTCAGTTCCCACAGTACTGCAACAGAAGAGCAGTCCATAATGTACTAGAAGAAAATACTCAGTGTGAGTTGGGCAGCAGAGATGGGGTGGATTAAATATTCCTCAACAGCTGTCCTGTGCCATTTGCACTGTGCCTGGAGGGTGTGTGGGTATTCAACAGACACAGCTCTCACTTGAAACAAGACCTCATTGACCAGAGCGTTTTACAGTTAAACAAAAAAACCAAATCCATACAAATCCATCATTAACCCATGTAGTTCCCTGCTGTGGGAAAAGTGGTAGGTTGAATAGGTCACTTGCTACACCTCAATGGTCTTCTGGGAAAACTAGACTGCAGGGCCCCACAGCCTTGGTTCAAGCCCTGCCACTGGCAAGGCAATCCTTATAACACTAGGAAGGATAAAGTTGCAGCAGATATTATTTTTCATTCTTCACTTAAGAAAATGACCCACCACCTAAAACTAGGCTAAGATAGCTTCCCCTGAAGTACGATGCATTAAATAAACCATGTAAACTGCTTCCCCGCCTTTGAGGAATTCACATCTCAGTAGCAAGAAGGGCGAGGCAGTTCCTGCAGGAAGTTAGGTCTTACTCTGTTATGTGTCTGAGGTCATTCCCCACCTCTCTTACAGAGAGAAGCATGAACAAATCCCAGGCCAGAACTGTGTGATATAATTCCATCCAACAAAAGAGAATTATGAGATCACGCTAATGCAAATGCATCGGTAGGAAAAAGGGTCATCTGCTGACTCTCCTACCATTTTCCTCACAGCATTTCTGTCATCCTGATTTGCTGCTCTTCTGTCTACAGAAGCAAAGGGTAATCCTGTTGTACAATTACCTCTTTCTCCTGTAATTAATTTGTTGCTTGAAGGAACAGAACTAAATGACTTTTAATTTCATTTTGAAATAAACTGTGCTTTGCAACTTCTTTTGCAGAAACGAGAAAAGAGCTGATTTTCTTCTGGATTGTATTGTTCTTCCTTAGCATTGTGTGCTTGGTAAATTATATTAGCACAGCATGAAGTTGGCAAAAGATACATGATGCAGTCTCAACTCTAAAATCAAAACTGCTTGGCTAGAGGAATAAAGGATATTTCCTCCGCTCCCTCTATCCACAATATTCAGGGAAGAGGAAAAGCATAGCTTGGCTATGTTTCTTAAATTGTCATTAAAACACATAGATATGTTCTACAGCAAATTCCTTTTGACTGATGCTAAATGCCTGACAAAGTCCGTAGGCTGAGATCACAAGTGACAAATCTACAAAATTTGCATTAAGTCAGTTTTAACACAACATACATTATACTTTCTTTTCCTGGATCAGAAGCAGCTCACAGACATCACTTTAAAGAGTTTTCCTCAACCACTGCAAAGGGTTCTGCCAAATGTATAGACTGGATGGCCAATAAAGAAATCCAAGATCATTGATTCAAGATCTAAGCCAGATATATTCCCTCTCAAAAGGAACAGCTTCAACACTTTGTCAGGGTAGGACATCTTTAATGTGCCTCACTGAATCAATTTGGCCAAGACACTCAATCCACTCAGGAGGTATGTTGTCATGAAACACCTCTTTTGCTGCTCCCATAAGGCATGTCTGCATTTCAGATAAGTTCAGAAGCCCTAAAGAAAAAGATTTCCATTAAAATAGCCAAAATTTTCTTTTGGACCTATTTGATGTTGAATAAGTGTTTTTCCTGTTCAAGTTTTCGATGGACAAGAAGATTGGATATGATGAAATGTCAAGCAAAAAGCATTAAAGGAGCTTTATATAATTTTTATTGAAGTTGTCTCGGAAATCCTCTATGTTTAAATCGAACTTTGAAACTTACATGCTGATTATTTCACATGGCAGGGCTTCATTCACGTTGAAGATCATAAAAATGCAGGGATCTTAAAGGGGCCCTCCGCCTTATCTTGCTCACCCTAGCAATTAGCAAACTCTTTAGAAAATTGTTAGCTGAAGTTACCAATGGTGCTGAACCTCAAATTCAGCTGTGTTAGCCCTGAAATAAGCTCATACTAAAGAAAACGGCAATTTTTGGATTTTGATTAAGACCTTTCTTAATACCTTTCTTTCAATATCTTAAACACTCATGGGTAATGTTAAAACAGAGTAGGGCAAAGGACTCCCAAACTTGATGGACAGAAGCGAGGATTTGGCTTCAGGTAGCACCCCATGAAGCAGCTTCCCCACTTTGGGTGGGGGAACAAAGGTGAGTCAGTCAAAGGTCCTCGACAAGCAGCTGCCTTCCCACAGATGAGCACACACATGAACCAAGTGGTGGTTCTTCCTAAAAGACAGCAACCTGTGAGGTTTTTCTTGGTCAGGAAGACTACAAGAAGTCCTAGAGTTTTGACACTAGCAATAAAGGTGTTAGGGAGTAAGTAAGGAGAGAAAAAGCAGATGAAATATGAACGCAGTCGCCAGGTTTAGTAAGACCCTTTAACAGCTACAATGTAGAGGCAGGGAGGTGAAGAATACTTCACCACCACAGCTGTGAAAAGTTGCCAGGGTTTTAAGTCCACTCAAGGATAAGCAGTATAAAAAAGATAAAGGCAATTAAGGCATGTGTAGTCATAGAGGTACTACTTCTGAACAAAGTGATAACATGAGCTTTAAAAAAAAGAAGGAAAGCAACTAATATAATCTACTCAGTGGATGGGTGATATCTAAGTCAAAAGGCCTTCAGAACCAATTAATTCCCAGGAAAACAGTTAAAGAGCACACTGAAGTGCTCTAGAATTTCTTAGGTGTCTCAATCTCTTTTTTTTTGTTAGCATTCTTCAAAGAAAAAAAAAAAAGACCCACTTGTTTTGACAGTCTGGCCTGTATTTTTAAACCTTGGCTCATTCACTAGAGAGGAACAATTAACCTTCCATCACAAGTACCAATTCATATACTTAAGAAATTGCACTGAATGAGCAATGTGCAGTCTGAAATTAGACCACACAAATGTTTTAAGCTCTCGAACAGACTAATGAAGGTAATTATTAGGACAGAAAGACATTCTCTGAGGGAGCCTACTGAACTGAAGGCACCAGCCTAGCCACAGGAATAGCTCCTCATTATGTACCACAACACGGCACAATAAGCTGCCATCCACTGAAGTGGAGACCAAAAATACTTCTAAATACTTCTAAAAGATTTGCTTTTCTGAAGAACTGCTTTCAGACTATGTGCCTTTCTATTAACCTGCAAAGCAATATGGTCAAATAGCATAATTGAGCAAATGGGATGAGAGATCGGACAAAACCTTCAATCCCATGGCAGTTCAGCAGTTTACTATAACTTACTTGCAAGAAATATGGAGAACTTAGCCACTACCTGGAGGGCAGGTTGGAGTTTCATCAGCACAGTCAGGGCATTTCCAGAGAAACCTCACCATACTTGACAAGAGCTACGTGCATGGCAGGGACCACCAGCAGTGAAGGCATTTTTGTCCTTCAGGAAATCACTTCATGCTGCTGATGTGCATGTCTTTTAAGAAGGCTCGGGCTGATTTCTTCTTCTTTTTTTTTTTTTTTTGGTCTAGTCTTGGAGCATCACTTGCCCAACAGTGTCACACCAAAATCAGGGGGAATTTGAAAAACAAAAAAGCTCCATATCTGTTTATTTGCAAGACTTTTACAGAAGATTAGCAACAGTCGCATACAAAACCCAGAGGAACTTTGTGTCAAAAGGAGATCTAATAAAATACACGGTGAATTTTGAATTCAGGCAAGGGCATTTTTTACCTTCCCCAAGAGGGGAAACAAAGCTGCTGTCACAGCACAATGTGTTGGTGTTCCATTTTAGAGCTATATGCAGAGAGATTAATGTTATCTTTGCAGAAGCATCATTAGTAAGCTGCCCAGAAGACAGAAAAATAGAGCTTATGTGGGGCTGCACACACACATATAAAAATTTAAATTGCAAAAGGCCTGAAGAAAATTGGCTGCATTCCAATTTTAAGTAGAAAAATAAATTTCACAGACTAGACAATTATTCTCACAGGCTCTAGGCTGGAAAATTTTCTGTATCTTTATGCAATATTTTCTAAACTTCTTTTACTGTTCTGAAACATGACAGAGGGCAGAAATGCTTCAGCATATGTTTGATATTGTCATTAATGATGAAGAAACTGAAGAAAATACTACATTAACGCATTCTGGTGGACTCTGTGGGCACGGTTAGGGTACCAGTTTGATTAAAAGACTGAATCCTGGCCTAATTCAATTACTACAAGGAGTTTAATTACTCTCTTTTGCTAGAGAGGGTATAGAAAATTGTGCAAATTGTGAGATCTCCATACTCTACTCCCACAGCTAGGTGAGAAAACATTACCTAAAGCATGCTCTCCCTGAAACTATGTTATTAATCAAATCTTAAAAATCTAGAGCGAGGACTAATAAAGTGATCTTCAAATGAGTTATTGAAACTCTAGGTCAGTCACATCAGCTAGATAATCCAGGTCAGCTGGACTTCATTGAAGATACAACAGCTGGGTGCGAGCAGAATTTGCTGTAATAAAACAAGTAGAAAGTTTTTGAGGGCCATAGAAGGTTTTGAGACTGTGATTAACTTTTTTTCCTACTGCTGCCTTTACAAATCAAAATAATATGCTGTACCTTTTCCTTAAATTGAAGCTCCCCCAGAAGATGTTGTTTAGAAACTCCTTTTTCAGAGGGAGCTACTGAGCATTTCAGTGCCAGGTACCTCCTCTGCTCTGAGCTTTAGATACTCAGATCAAGATAAATCTTCAGATCAAGTTCCTTGAAAGAGATGTGCAAATCAGATAAACAGAACGTGTCAAAAAAAAAAAAAAAAAGGAAAATGTATTTCTCAGATTTTTGAAAGTTGCCTAATCTCACCCACTCTCCAAGTATTGGGCACTAAGTTACATTTTCATGGATTTCAAATTAGACATATTAACTAAATTCTGAACTTCACTTTAGTCAGACTCATTTTGTACGGATGCTTCTAAGTCCCTCTATGCTTCTGAGAATCTGACTTCTCATTTGCAGGGTACAACGTCCTTCTCTTTCTTTCTTCATCAGTTCCCACACTGAGTCCCTGAAGGGGAAATCAAACACCAGCAGACTCACCTGAAGTACACATCTCCAGGCAGTGAGACCCTCTCAGCACAGTAAGACAGCAGGACACAGAGCTGAGTGCCTGAGGAGAGAATTCCAGTTTGCTACAGCACTCGGGATACCCTTTGGCTTTGGGCAATTGGTTTCTGCAGCCACCTAAAGCTTCACCCTTGGAGGCCAGAGGTGCATCAGCTCTTCCTCCCAGCTTGTGCTGCCCTATTGCATTGACTGCATATTTCCCAGTCTGGGTGGTAATTTAGTACTATGGGAATACAAATATAAACTGTGGATGACAGGGATTAATAGCACATGTTACACAGTCCCACATTTTTAGACACTATTTGCAGTTAGGGTATATTTTGCTGACCACTGGTGGGACAAGCCAGGATGGGAGAGCCCAGCAAACATGCCAGGATTAGCAGAACAGACAGAGCTGCTGCCTATGTCATGACCAGAGTCAAGCTAGCCAGGAGGAACAGGGTGTGTGGAAGGCTAGCTCTTGCTGGGAAGGGGAAGAAGAGAGCATGCCTACATCCAGGGATGCTACAAGAACTGAGAGAGTAGAGGAGAACAGTGTTCTATACATGCACCCAGACAGAGCAGCTAAAAATGGGCAATCTCCATACTTCAAAGCTACTGTTTAAGTATCACTGTCAAGGTCTACCTGTGCCTGACTTTTCAATAGAATGACAAGAAGGAAATTGATAACTCCTCTCTCCCCCCACCCAGGACAAAACACTTTTGCACCACTGATGGGAAAAGGGGAGCAGGGTAGAAAAAAAATTCTAGAAAAAAAGATTCTAGTCTTTCTTTCATTGGGTTTGCAATGGAAATCACACCTATTGATAAATGTGTTGCCAAACAGGCAATATATATTTACTTATTTTGGTTCATTTGTCTTCATGGAACCCATCAGAGAAAATTAATCTCCCGGCTGTAAGTATGCCACTGCCAGAGCCAGACTCCCCCAGCTTGCCTTCAGGGGATTCCTCGCCTCTCACTGTGATTGAAGGCCTGTACTGCACAACTGAGCTGCACCTCATTAAATTAGCACTGAGCAGACTTCACAGAGCTGCCTCCTTTCTAACACCATGGGAGTCAGAGCTTGCTGCTGCCATGAGGAATGAGCTGCTGAATGTCACGAAAACATAGACATTTAGCTGTAATGAGGAGACACACAGGTCAGTAATTTCTGTGCCTCCCTCCCCTAATGAATCAGAAAGAGATAATGTTCTAATTTTGGTTTCAGCAGCCTGGCTTGCTTCTGCTGGTTCTAGATGACTTCTATCAACTCAGAGAAAAATCAGGCATGAGGAAAATTCTTTGACTCACACTTGGGTCAGTGTGAAAGGCTTCATTAGCAAAGCCTACCTCTTGCCAGGGCATTCATGCACTTTGCATCAAGGCACATGTTTAAATACATCTGCAGACTTTAATCCACTGATTTTTGTAGAGCATGGTGGAAGGAAAGAAATGAAATGTTGGAGGCATGGCCTTTAAAAAGATGGTCATCTTTGGAGGCCAACCTTTCCAAATAAAAGGAAAACAGCCTCATGAGCAGCTACTGAGAGCATGGATAAGGCAAAGCAGTTCCCTGGTAATCCTGTTTGCAAATCCAAGTGTAAAACCCATTGTTTATGAGGTTGAGTAGCTCAAAGTCGCAGATAAAAACTGTTTTCACCAGTTGATATTCAGTGTATTGTCTGAGCTTAGAGCAGTGAAGCCCAACAGCCTGTAAGGAAAAGGATTTCAGACTAAGTGATGCAAGGCTGGCCTTAGGAGTTTAAGCTGAGCTCTTATCAAACCCTTCCTGGCGAAATGCCCACACTTCAAATGGTGGTCCAAGCAGTATGAGGGCGAGGGGCTGATTATCATCATCATTCACTCCTGAGATTGAGCCTGCCATGGGAGAGCAGTGTCAGATCAGTCTGTCAGAGCTCTGCCACTGGTACCAAGCAGTTTGGTGCAGCTCTCAGCGCAGCAGATCTGGAGGCCCTGCTGTTCACTTTTTGTCCCCTTCCACCCATACGAGAGGACATCACAGAGAGCTTTAAAGGGCAGTTCTGGAGACAGAAGCCTGTTCATGTCATATCCCACATTAGTGTCCAGTTTGCTTTCTGCATTGCCACTCAGAGCCCCCGCTACGTAACTGAGAGGCCTGTAAAGTGAGATACTCTGGCACTGCATTCATGAGTCTCAGTAGGACTTTCTTCTGAAGGAGTCAACTCAGCTGCAAACAGATGTTTTCACCTGGCCTACAAACATAGCTCCCTGCATACTGCTGCCTCCCTGCTAGAGCACAGCTCAGCCTAGAAGGTTTTTCATAAGGAAAGCTAAAGTTTTCTTGCTGTTAAACACTGTTCTCATCCAATCAGAAAGATTAGAGAGGTCTTGAACACCTTCAGAATATCCAGAGATTTATCCTTTCAACTTGTGGCATCTCCTTCCTGCAATTTAGCTACCGCATATTAGTGCTGGTCACACCAGACCTGCTGTACAGCCACGGACAGGCAACCAAACACTGAGCCACATGCAGCCTGTGAAAAATGAATGTACCATGTTTACTACTACTTTGTCCAAAAGACCACATCCAAAATTCAAAAACTTCTCTTGCTGAACAGTCCAGCTGTTACCTCTGACCCCTTTATCAGACTGGGCTTTCTGAGACTTTTCCCATCTAGTGGAAAAGAGATGAACTGTGAAGGAGTTCTTACCTTATCCAACCTGCAGCAGCAATGCCTTCAGGTGGCTTCCCCCCAGCTGAACTGAACTAGCCTGTTAAACACAAATGGAAGCCAAAGAGTAGAAACAGGCATTATACATCAAAAAAGCATAACCTCACATTTAAAGAGAGAACAAAGAAACAGCCATGGGAAGAACTTTTCTCATACCCTGGCTTGTGGCAATGACTGCTTCCCTAGTGCTTTGGGAGCTCATCTTTTTATATTACGTGAGATGGCTTCTGCTGTTTCATTCACTTCCTGCCAATTTACTGACTAGCAAGTAGCAACTTGAGCACTTTCTGAAGATCAGCAAAAACACATTTTTGCATTGCCTACTACTGCCTAAAAAAAAAAAAAAAAAAAAAAAAAAAAAAAAAAAAAAAAAAAGGAAACAAAAGAAATAAGAGGGACCTTTCAGCAAGAGTTGGAGAGACAGCTCAGCCAGCGTGGGCTGAAAATCACTTTTGGACCTGCAACATGCCCAGCTGAATTACACTTTGCCTCACTGGCACACTGCTGAAGAGGTAAATTGCCCTGGTCTCATTGGGGCTGTTTACTATTCAGAAGTTAGGACCAAAGTGTTCACATTTAAGTTTTATCTTTCTCACAAAACTCCTAACTGCTCTTGCTCAGCTAGTTTACTGCTTTCAGTAAATGGGTTACTGGAAACTAGCTGAAACTTTTAAGTCAGGATAAGGCTAAGGCACCTCCACAGAAAAGGCTTTGGACAGACATCTTTTTTAAAAGCTTTAAGCCAGTATGTTCAATTAATGGCTCCATCAGTTTTCGAGGTTTTTGTGATTCTTCCTCACTGGGGGAAAACAAAAATCTTTCAGTGGGAAAATGAGCCTTTTCTAGACTCCTTTCAAAAATGTTACAGATAGGAGCCACAGTCCTTTGGAGCCTCCTGCAGAGGAAGCTGTGAGCTTGGCTCTTCTCACCAGAGCCCTGTTGAGTATAAAGTGAACATCACACGCAGGATCTTTCCTGTGTGGTTGTAGTCAGCTTTGGTAACTCAGGGTACGTCAGCAGTACCCGCATGCACCATGGCCATGCCACCAGCAAAGCACAGGTCACATGCAGAAGGTTGAATCCCCAGTCACAGGTACTGGGTCCCAGATCATCCCAGGTCCCCTGCTATTTTCTCCTAGTTCTTACCTTGAAGCACATTTGTTCAGGAATTCAGATTTTTTTAAAAGCAGAAATCTCATGCTGTACTAATAATTTCACAGGGTCAGAACCATGACACCACTAAAACACATCCAATCTGGAAGCTGGAAGGTGAGAGCCAACTTCACAGCTGCAGGGAAAGGAACCTTTGCCAAGAGACTCTGCAGTTTTGAAGAGCACTGCAAGACACAAGGAACAGGCAGGTTGAGAGACGTTCCAGCTTTGCTCCAACACCCACTGCACAGCCAGTTGCACAGAGCTCTTTCTGCTTCTTGTAACACCACACAGCAGTCTGCCTCCTGCCATGATATGTGCCAGCAGTTCCACAGAATCCATACAACCTATGGTACCCGAAACATAAAACATTTTCTTCCTAGAAGTGCATTTCTCTAAGGATGAAGACCCACCCACATCCACCTTCCCTGGCTTCCTTCAGGAAAACTATTTCAGGGACAGTTTAAAAAACTGTAGTTGACTACTTTCTTATCAAACTCCATTGCTTTAAGTATGTGAAAAATAGGGTATAATTTAGTCAGCACACGTAATATGCAGAACAGCTCCCTCACTAACACTAGGTAAAACTTTTATATGCAAATCATAGTTTTATGAATTTAATTACCCATTCATACCATAGTGCATTTCTTGCTGGACAAAGCCTCTATTATGGAGTGAAATATGTTGGAAGCAGAAAAAAAAAATCTGTGCTGACTTTTTTAAAAAAATAAAGAGGAAATTTGCACTGAAATAAATGCTTCATAAACACAAGTTAAGAGGGATTTATTAAACAAGAAGAAAAAAGACTTCTGAGGAAAAAGTTAAGACATATGAACATGTCTTAATATATGCTTATTATAATGCATAGTACACTCCCAAGGTTGTAGACACTTGTGATGTATAGCATTTGCAAGCATCTAGATGAAATTACTATATCAAAGGGAATATAATTGGGCAATTACGAAGCATTTTGAAAGATTGAAGTTTTATGACATGGCTACTTTGAATGCTCTTGCACTGTTCTTAGAATGAACATTTTACAGGTCCTTTTTGACTTCCTAATGCACCTGCATCAGGCTCCAGAAAAAAAGTCCCTCCTCCCTTCAGGTTTCCCCATCTAATCAGAATATCATGCTACCCCTGCATAAACAATTTTGTTTCAGAATAGATAACTACAAACACCGAATTTCTCAATGAACAGATGAGTTCAGTTCAACAGGCCTGCTCCCATGATTTCAAATGGACAAGTTCTATTAAAAAAAAATACACAGGAAGAGGCATCAGGGGTTTTCTTCCTTCACTTGATAGGACCATGGTGCCTACGCTCCATGGGGAAGTCTGTAATAGCTTTGAAGGCTAAACTGACAGGCTATTAGCTCCATATTTTCCACATCAGCTGCTTAAATATTTAATCTGTTGACACCTCTTAATGATACTGAAGGTTCAGCTTTCTGAAGGTGCTTACTAGCTGCCCAGCACCCTGCTGTAGAAGTCCCGTGGGAAGGCAGCAACCAAAGGGTTAAAGCTGGAGACGAGGGGTGTACACACACAATAATTGTAACTAGCCCTCATTTAGGCCTGCTTAACGAGCATAGCAGATCACTTGTGACACAACCTCAAGCAAATAAAAAACCCCAAATGAATTTGATGCATTCCTATATGGCATGGCTAAGCAGAGGGGCTTTAGCAAGTTTAAGGAGAAATGTGAGAAGGCAAATAGGGTTAAACAGCTTAGATGGCAGCTGTTCTTGTCCCTGAAAAGAAAATGTGTTCAATTATTCATGTTCAGCTTAAACTAACAATGAAGCCAGCTTCAACAGAGCAATTCTTCTGCATTATTCATACCATGGAGAGAGCAGAGTCTCTCCAACGAGGTGTTTTGCAGATGGATGAAGCCTACAAATGGTTCAGAAGCTGGGCTTGTTCATAAACTCAATGGAGAGTGTGTGTGTGTGTGATATTTAAATATAAAAGATATCCACTGAATACTCCTGTGAGCAAATAGATAAGGCTTACATCATCTGGAAGCTAGAGAGGCTTAGAAACATTGTTGTGGCAAATTTTAAACCATCACAGGATGGGTTGGAAGGGACTTTAAAGCTGATCTAGTTCCAACCCCCCTGCCATGAGCAGGAACATCTTCAACTAGACCAGATTCCTCAAAGCCCAATCCAACACTTCAGGAATGGGGCATCCACAACTTCTCTGGAAAGCCTGTTCCAGTGCCTCAGCATCCTCACAGTAAAGAATTTCTTCCTATTATCTAACCTGAAACAACCCTCTTTCAGTTTAAAGCCATTTCCCTTGTCCTATCATTACACGCCCTTCTAAAATGTTCCTTTTCAGCTCGCTTGTAGTTCCCTTTAGGTACTGGAAGGTGCTGTAAGTTCTCCCTAGAGCCTTCTCTTCTCCAGGCTAACAACTGCAATTCTCTCAGCCCTTCCTCATAGGAGAGGTGTTCCATCCCTCTGATCATCTTCATGGCCTTTCTCTGGGCTCATTTGAGCAGGTCCATGTCCTTCTAAAGTTGGATGCAGCACTCTGGGGTGTCACCAGAGCAAAGCAGAGGGAAGGAATCCCTTCCCTCAACCTGCCAGCTGCGCTTTTGATGCAGCCCAGGATACTATTGGTAATTATCATCAGAAAGAAGCAATGCAGTTCACATCTCAGGTGTCTGGTCATTGTATCTGTTATTCTGCAGGACATGCCAGAGAAAAATCCATTTAATGTAGTGGTTATTGCATCGCAACAGGTCTTTTGTGGTCACTTATGCTTAGCTGAAGGGCCAGGGGTTCTCAGTTTCTCCAAAGATCCCAGCTAGCCTTCAGAGCAGCTTCAGCAGACAGCTGCACGTCTTTGCTATGTCTCTCAAGGAATTCTAACAGCTGAGATCATCTAGCTGTCAACAGCTGGACAAACTGCTCAGGTCTCTGAAAATTACATGGGAGGGCAGTCAAGGTAGTACACCTGCAAAGGAAACGCTTCAGAGGTTATTTTGGGAGCAGGAATTTTAAAGAAGTCTGGAAGTATCACGTCACTTGCTCACAACTGCAGAGCGGAGCTCTCCTGCAACAATTACAGGGTTCTATTCGATGGGAGCACCACTCAATCCTGAGTGCTTCATCACTCCATCACCCAAAGCAGGCCCTGCACCTATCACAGTCATCCCTTCCATTCCTCTCTGAACTTGGTGTTCTTCAGAGTAACATCCTACATGGATGCATCTATTAGACCTCAAAGTTCCCTACAAAAGTTGTCTGGTTTAGCCACAGAGTGTAACAGAGAATGGGCTGCAGAAACACAGTAGGACTCTGAGCAAGCCAGACTGAGCCATGTTCAGGAGGAAGATGCGCATTGCTGCCAGCAGAGCCAAGAGGACAGTTTTTCAGGGAACCTCAGATGATATCCCTCAAAGTGGCATAGACTGCGATAGCTTCCTTTCATTCCAGCTGATTTTTCCAAACACCACCACAACTCTGCATGAGAAACCCTGCCTCCATTTCTAGTCTGAGGAAAGCAGCTGTATAAAAAAGCCTGATCAGTAAATCCCACCACTCTTTGCAAGCCAATACAACCTCTCTGGGATATGCCATTACATTTATTTATAACCAGAGGTGTGCAAACTCAGCTACAGATACCTATCTGAGGCAAGCAAGGAGCTCTGAACTCCAGAAAGGAAGAAAATGTGGATGAAAACAGATCACTGACTACAGTTGTGTAGGACTGGGCATCAACATAGCCCTCGAGGTGCATGGAGAGATGCAAGTGTCCTACCATAAATAGGTATCCAAACCAGTGAGCTCCCAAAATAATACTTGGCATTGCAATGGAGAGAGAACAGTGCCAACCTGTAATGACACATCAGACCACAGATGACAGCAGGTCCCTTTGGTACTTCATGTTCTGTGAAAGACCAGAGTCAGAGATGGTGCAGGCCTGTAATCCAGAGTGGGGATCTTAAGCTGACCTCCTGCAGCCAGTGGATGCCCGTGCACAACCAACAAGGCACAGCAGAAACCTTGCACTGCCTCCTCTGCGTTAGCAGCTCCAGGGAACACCCCTGTGCACACACTTTTAGTGGCTGGTGTCACAGGGCAAAGCTCATTTACCCCATCTCAGCCTCATCCATGTCACATAATCCCTTATTCCTACTCAGTGGTCTACACAACCACGTTTCTTACCACCTTTGAAGTCGTTCTTCTAGAATCACTTTATTTCAGAGGCTGAAGTTCGCCCTCTGCAGACCAGACCTAAAACGTCTGTGGAAATTTCTGCATCCAGCCCAAGCCCAGTCTTTGGGATGCAAAGCACTTTGAGAGTGAGAGCCAGGATTTTAATCAAGATTTAAGTCACAGACCTCATGCCCTCCCTGCAATTAGTCACCCCATTAACCAATTATCCTCACTGCTGGGAGCTGGAACTCGATTTTTAGACTTTGTCTCACTTCAGGTGCCAACCACTCTGCATCATGATTTTCTCTTGGGTTAGAGAGCCATCTAGCAGTGGACTCCTCACTTTGCAGACTCCAACAGCATATTAATCCTTTTTCATATAAGCACATGAAGTGTGGATTTTGCTGCATACGTTTTCCTGAATTTACCTCGAACATTTTCTGAACCTTTCCAGACCTCCACCACCAATTACCCTTTCTGAAATGTAGGAAACATAGACTGATGAAATGAAAGCATTCAGGGACTTAAGAGGTGACAGCATTACTGTTTTACAGGTTATCATTTTACTGGCTTGTTAATTGCAGGATTGCCTCTCACTGCCCAAACCAACTGATTTTCAGAGCTTTATGCATTTTCACATTGTATGTTCCCAGCGTGCTACACAGTAGATTGACCTTTCACTATGCTTTTATTGGAATTACAGTATTGTGGATGGGTTTGCAACATTCCACCTGAAGTTTGTGTAAGATATTTTATGGAAAACGTTTTATTGCCAAGAGGAACCCAAGCTAAACATAGCAACATCCTGTCTTTGCATGTGTACTGCAGGAAAGAGCACACCCTTCCCTCAAGGGCTTCTAGACCTGGCTTCTCCTCCCCACCAGCCTTGGCATAAACCACAGCACTGAAACACAGTGGCAGAGCATGACGTGTCTGGAACAGAGGCTTTCATCCCCCAGCAGAACACACGCTTGTTTTAGCAGCATGATTACAATAGCAGGAGAGTAAGCACCAAAGAAGAAAAGGAGAAGGAAAAAATAAGTCGAGATCCAGAACAGAGCTGAGCCCTGGTGCAGTGAGACCATGGTCAAATACTTATGTTTTGCAGATATACTTGTCAATGACAGGCCCCAGTCTGGCTTTATTCCTAATCTTTGAATATACTCATTGATATAGGTAAACCCAGACTTGCACAAGCCAGAATCTGTCCTTCAAGCATTTAAGAGGTATTTCTGACAATACACCAGTCCTCAGGCAGGTGCAGACCTGATATGAGCCGCAAATCAGAGGGCAATGCAGCTCCTCCACTTCCACATCCCTGCTTCCTCCACTACTGAAGACAACACAAGCTGGCAACGGCGCCACAGAGGAGAAGGGGACAGTGACTGTAGGAAAGTAAACTCACAGACAGAAGGTCAGATGTGTAATAGGCATCCAAGACACAAATCTGGGCTACTCTGACCTCAATTTTATTATTTATTTTAACAAAGAAAGATTCTAGGCCTTGAATTTTTTAAGGACAAAACACATACTATGATGGAAGATTATGGGTGCAGGAAATAAAAATATTATTTTAAAATTTAAAAAATGTGTAGGGTGATGTTTAAGATGCTCAGAAATAGGTTGGGGTTTTTTTTCCTGATGGAGGTGATGTTCCTAATTTTTTTGCTTTCATTGTTTTAGCTAATATTGTTACTACATACATATGTGTATCCCAGCTCTTTTGGATATGCTTCTCCCTACATCTGGCTTATTAATGGAATAATTTAAGTCCTTCAGATCACTAACAAGCCACAAGATCCAGGGATCACTTCTGCCCCTGTGATTCACCTAATTGCATGGTCTTCTTGCAAGTATGAGCTACTGAATTTCCTTCTATGCTGAAAGGAAAAAAACCCCACAGTTTACACAGAATCAACAGTTCTCTCTTCTCTCTACAGCATCTTTTCTGATTTGGGGAAGCACACATAACAGAAGTTAATGCCTCAGCATCTTTTAAGGAAGAAAACAAAGCAATTTCCACTGGCCTTTCCAAGGGACAGCTCTGCCTGTCCAGGTGCTCACTCGTTGCCTGCCCGTGCAGCCCAGGCAGGGCCAAGCCCTTTGCCCCAGCCATCAGCTGAGCAATTCACCCCACTCACCTCCATACAATCACAGAACAGTTTGGGTTGGAAGGGACCTTCAAAAGTAATGTAGTCCAGCCCTGCCCTGCAATGAACAGGGACATCTTCAACAAGATCAGATGCTCAGAGCCCCCTCCCACCTGGCCTTGAATGTTTTCGGGGATGGGACATCCATCCACCTCTTTGAGCAACCTATTGCAGTGTTTTACCACCCTCATTGTAAAAAGAGGATTCCTTTCATAAATTTACCCTCTTTTAGCTTAAAACTATTGTCTCTTGTCCTATTGCAACAGGTCCTCCCAAAATGTTTGTCCCCATCTTTTTTACCAGTCCCTAAAGTACTGAAAGGCCGTTATAATATCTCCCCAGATTCTCCCTTCTGCAGTTTGAACAATCCCAACTCTCAGCCTTTCCTCACAGGAGAGGTGCTCCAGCCCTCTGGTCATCCTCATTGCTCTCCTCTGGACCTGCTCCCCCAGGACCACGTTCTTTTTATGTTGGGGGCCCCAGAGCTGGATGCAGCACTGCAGGTGGGTCTCACCAGAGCAGAATAGAGGGGCAGAATCCCCTCCCTCAGCCTGCTGGCCACACAGCTCCTTGTTTCCCTGGATTAGCATCACTGCCTTCCCAGCAATCACGATCCGGAGGCACCATCTAGTGGTGTCTAGGAAACCCAGGCTTTCATTAGTTACAGGTTCTGAGACCTACAGAAGCAGTTTGTGTCATCTTGCTAAGTGTGCATCCTCCACCTCCTTCCAGACAGGGAAGGAAGCCTAACACAGAGTAGACAGGAAGCCCTGCAGAAAGAGGTTTGACAAGCAATTACTCACCAGCGTCACAGACAGGCTCTAGACTAAACTAAGCTTCATAAAAACTGGGTGTTCATTTGAGGGAGATCAGCACTGGAATGTTACTCCTGGACCCTGCCCTGGCTTCCAGAGCCATAAATGGTTCTCCTAGACCCAAGATCTCCCTTGTCAAGACAAGGGCTTGAATATAAGTGGGATTCTCATACCAGATCCTGACACCAAAACCCAGGTAGTTTTGTCAAAAGGAGCAACTCCATTTCATAATGTGGCCATTTAATGCAAATTCAGTATGAAGACCACATGGCTGCTATTGTTTTTAAAGCCTCAACTTTTCCCCTTTAACAGCTACTTGTATTCCTCATCCTATCCCTCTTCAGGAAAACCAAAAAAGCAGATGCTGATACAAAGTAAGAAACTGCACCTCACCTAATACTTAGCATTTGCAGTTCATATTTAGTTATAAGCACTCAAACAAGTTACCTTTTCCTGCATCCAAAGCACTCCACACAGCAGGCTCTTTAGTCCCCCCTGCCTTTGCCTTTTATAGCTGTGAGTATTTCACATACAAGCCTTCTTGAGCTGAAGAAAACATACTGCTCTATAATTACACGACCCTGCACGGTACTGGAAACAAAGTTTTCACACTTAGTTGCTTACATATGGTGTTCTCCTATCACCCAGGGACAATAATGCCCAGCTTCTCTCAGTAATGCTTGAGCCAAGAAAAGGGTGAAGGGTGCAGGCATTTGCCTCACTTTGTGTCTCAGTGCAGAACCAAGCAGGTTTTGTGTGCATACATTGGAGCTCTCTGTCACTTTTCCCCTCTCAGTGTCACTGTTTACCCTTTTCTGGCACTGACATTTTGTACAGTCAGCTACCAGCACTCTTACTCTGGCCCTTACTCTCCCCACAAAGAAGAAATCAGGTCCTTTACTCTTTATATTGTCTCTCCAAAGACATTTTCATTCTGTGGACGTATATATTTAAGGAATATAAAAATAAACGGTGTTTCCTCACCTTTAACAATGAATATAAATTTTTCATTTCTTTTCCGTGTCATCTGCAGATTCTGCACTAGAAGCACTCTCCCTGGTTCATCAGGTTTTTGTAAGAAACATTCCAAAATTATTGAACTACCAGGGTAACACCACAGCCACACTTTGACCTGCCTTGAGTCAGACTGGCCTCCCTGCTAGAGCCTGCAAGGAGCCCTTCAGTGTCAGCCATCGTGATCAGCAAGGGCAGGATCCCAGCACAGTCAGACTGGGAGGAGCACAGAGATTCTGGATGGTGCCAGTGTGAGAGCTGAGCCCAGTGGCTGTCTCCAAACTCGAGACAGGAGGAAGACAGATTATGGAATGGGAGCTCATGACTCCATCTTTGGCTTCTTGACAGGCACTAGCATGGCTTTCACCTCCACACTGGCAGGGATCATGTGTCTGCACCACGATTATGCTGGGAGCCCTCTTTTAGTATTAAACTGTGGTCAAAAGCAGGACTACTTCAGTAACTGTAACATCAAAAGTAATAAGGGTATATCTTTAAATTCAGATTGAAAAAAACCCCAAATCCTGCAGATGTTTCTATAGGATTGCAAAGTACAGGTCCAGGATTGCCTCCCCTACTCTTCTGCAAAGGAGTTGAAATAGTTGGGCTGATTCTGTCAGGAGTATATTCAGCCAGACGCAGGTACCCACTATGGAAAACAGCAGCTTAAACAATTTATTGATGCTGAAAGCAACAGAAGACATGCAGATAAGAATGTCAAGAAACCTTAACCATAGCTGTTACCTCCTGCACAGCCTATAACTAGATACCAGGGTATACCTTACACATACTTAAGATCCAAGCCAGAATACATTTTGCTTATTTTTCCATCTCTGCATTCCCATCTGGGCTCTTTGTGTCGATGCTTGCCAGCTTTCTGACAAAGCAATATATCTGTGGCCGATAGCTGATAGGAACCACTGTGAAATATGTTTGCTTCAAAACCAAAATGCTATTAATTTTTTTCTCTAAATAAGTGCTGAGAATGGTAAGGTTTAATTTCCTGCCTCCCCCTTTGCTGACTTCTCTTGTTAACCTCAATTTATTTTTTCACCTCAGCCTGTAAGAGAGCTTTACACACCATGGTGTTATTTCAAAACTTATTTTTCATTCTGGTGCCTGGCTTACGAAGACATCAGATTGAGTATTCTACATTTGTTTTTAAAAAAAGACCCTTTTTTTGATGCCTAAGCACACCCTGAGAAGCTTGACTTTAGACAGCCATTTTTGGATACCGTGCCCTAGCAAAGTGCTGCTCAGACTCTTATGTCTAAGGGATGACTATGGTCCTTCTTGGATGTCAGGAAACACAGCCCCTGTTTCAGGACAGGTTTTCAGTCCTGCTCTTTAACCCTTCAGTAGGGAAGACCCAGAAGGTGTGTGTGGGCAAGGGTTGCTCCTGTGCACACCCCACAGTGCCCTTGGCACTGCATTTGCAGATGAGGGCAAAGGGAGAATCCGGCTGGAACATGCTTGTACCTGCCTATCCCCAGCTGGAATGCTGGCCTGAAAGTGCCTTGGGGAGTCCATACAGGAAGTGACATTGTATTACCAAGTCAATGAGAGCAAAATGGCATCAACACTCACAGGCCACTGCTTGGGAAAGCGGGTAGTGGCCAGGCTGGGAGGAAACCCACCCTACCCCCCACCAGAACAGCAGGCATCAGGCTGTCTCTCATTTCTTCTGTCTTTTAACAACTCACTTTGGGTAGCGTAGGCTTGAAAGAGAGTATTTAACCAGCGGATCAAGTGGTACTGCTTGTTGGCTGAAGGCTATCAGATGAGACAAGATGATACAGTGCTATGGTAATGCAAGCACTTCTTTTTCACATGTCTTCATCATGAAGCCATTTTACCTGTCTTGGGTCTCTCAGAGAGCTGGTACAGTAGAAAAATACTAAAAGGCATCTGAAAAAGTCACTGCACCTAGAAAAAACTGTGGTGCTGTTTTGGGATAGTAGCAGAGAGTACAGCAGGAACTAACTTGATATTCAGCTCACAACCTGCTAAAAAGCCCATGAGCACATAGAAGATCTGACTGAGCGTTTTCCCCTCTTTATGTGACCTTGTGTCAGGCACAAAGTTCAGAGAAGCACACCATGCCAGTGAAGATGGATATTTCCACATCAGCCATAACAGTACAGAAAAACCCCTCAGCACCTTCACTAAAGATCAGTAGATCCGTGCCTATGCTGGGCCATAAGCTTTCATCTAACATTAGAAACACAGAACTACCTAAAGCAAGCAAAGACTGTGTTGAAGGACAACACTGCTGTCTCCCATTTCTAAGAAAATCAAAGCAGTTTTAAGGTTGCTTCACCCTTAATAGAAGAAATCTGCAGCCAGACCCCAGCCCAAGAGCTCTGCATGACCCACAGAAGGGCAGAGCTGCTAAGTTTGGAAGGTGCCTCTGCAGATGGTTTTGTTTAGCCTCCCCACCCAGACTAGAGCAGAAAACTTTCTCAGGGCCATGCTTGATTGTGTTTTGAGCATCTCAAAGGGTAGAGACTCTACCACATCTCTGGGCAATCTGTTCCAGTGGCCAACCACACTCACAACGGAAGAGTAGAGTAGAAGGTCATTTGGAAGGGACCTACAGCACTCAGTGTAGGCCATGTGTCTCACATGATAGCTGCTGATCTCTGCTGTGATGAAGCAGCTGTAGGGCTGCCTGTAGGAGCTGCTGGGCACAGCCAGAGTAAGTTCTGATGACATCACCTGGCAGGCTTTATCTGTGACACAACTTCCATGGAAGCACCGTCACCAGGCTCTGGATGTGATTATTTTGATGAATAACATTCATACATCACCTCCCTGCTGGAATTTAATTGACATAAGGAACAGAACATGGAAGAAATCTGTGCTGCACAGTGACCCAAAGATATATGGGGACCTACTTACAAGCTCTGGTGAAAAATGGGATAATAATAACACCTATTTCGCAAGATATTTGACTTATGGGCCTATAACTCTTAAATCTTGGCAAACGTGCTCCAGAATGAGTTGGAAATATGAGAAATTTACTGCACACTAAGCATTCTCCCCCTAATGAAAGCAGTGGGGCTTCCCACACCTCCTATTGCCTCCTCCTGCCGTTCATCACCAAGCAAAGACAGAAGCTCCAAAGCACATAGGTAGAAATATGATCCTGACACCAGGTTTTACACCTCAATCTACCCCTTATTTCAGCAAAGGCTGCTTTACACCATCAGCCTATCTATCAGTCCAGTTCACATGATAGAGGATGCAAAGAGGAGGGAAGAGACAGGATGTCACGAAAGGTCTGTTTCTGAGGAGGTGTGAGGGAGGAGTAATTTGGACAAAGCAGTTTGTAACTGGTGCAGGGCTGCTGTTGGTTGGGGGCTGAGGTGACACACACTCCAATTATTCATGCTAGCCAAAAGCACAGGACATGAAGCCCAGTTCTTTTTGCTGCTGCTACCACCACTGGCTCCTCAAAGGGGCTTCAAACCCTGCCCTGTGTTCCAGGGATGGTGCCCAACCAAGCTGGCTGGGTCTAGAGAGGAGAAAGATCTGTGCTGGGAGACAGCCAAGGAAAGTGGTCTGAAAAAGCTCTGTGAAGGCATTTAGAGATGGAAAAACTATAGATACCTCTTAGGAAATTGGAACCAGTAGAAGTAAGATGTGAGGCCATAGAGAGAGGAACAGAGCGAAAAGGTGAGTGAGTGCAGACAGAATGGAGATTTGTTTGCTCTGAATTAATGAAGTATTTTGTCTGCAGAGATCCAAAGGACTATAAAGTTTCAGTCTGTGCTTGTTTTTAATGCTTATTATTTCTTGCCTTTATAGCAAGAGGCCTTTATAGCTTGACAGCAGAAATAAAGCAGTCTACCAGAAAACAAGCGAGGCGTGAACTGCAGTAAGAACAAGGGGAGATCTGTTTACCAGGCAGGATGAAAATGTAGGTAATTAGCTTACCAACAGGCAGAGACTGCTCAATCAAAAGGCAACATGATGCACAGAAGACCTTTACTATGGACACATAAGAAACTATTTCAAGGAGATCAAATTCAAACTCAGGTAACAAGAATTTAATGATGCTGTCATTAGTAATTCAGATAGCTCTTAAAAAAGACATCACTTGCATTATCCAAACTTTTCCAAACCATTTTATTATTCATAAACTATTCATCTGACCCTTTGCTGTGAACCCCAGGCTGACTGGAGATGGTTAATAAACATCCTGTTCAGACTTACTGTGGATGAGAGATGGCCTTAGGCAGAGTCACAAAAGCAATTCTGTGATCATAAAAAGGATTTTTTCAGCTGAAAAAGAAGTGTGGATGAAGGTCAAAACACAGGTCAGGATGTAGAAGTTAAGAGACTCTCAGTTCTGATCTACCAACGTTCTGTTTGATGCTCAGTAAAGTATGATCTCCACATGTATTCATTTCAAAGCTGAAATAATGGTAATAGTTTCTTAATTCAAAAGGCCACTGTCATGACTAATCACAAAAAATGTTTATAGAACACTATCAAATTCTTGGGCATAACACATCAGAGAAATGCAAAGTATTATTTACAATCACAGAGAAAAGTCTATGTTAAAACTATCAAGGCTGCAAATTCAAGCATTTGAAAGCTGGAGATTTTCAAAACTAAGGGTATAGCTAGAATTTTAGTTTGACTTCTCTATTTGCATGTACAATCACAGAATCATTAAGGCAAGAAAAAACCTCCAGAATCATGAAGTTCAACCTTTGAATACTACCACACCAACTAAACCAAATTGTGAAGTGCCATGTCTACTCATTTTTTGAGCACTTCCAAGGATGGTGACCTTATCACTTCCCTGGTGAGCCTGTTCCAGTGTTTAACCACTCTTTCAGTGCAGAATTTTTCCTAATTTTCCTAAACTTGAATCTCCCCAGTGCAACTTCCAGCCACTTTCCCTGGTCCTGTCACTACTTGCCTGAGAGAAGAGGTCAATCCCCACCTGGCTACAGCCTCCTTTCAGGGAGCTGTGGAGAGTGATCAGGTCTCCCCTGAGCCTCCTTTTCTCCAGGCTGAACACTCCCAGCTCCCTCAGCAGCTCCTCACAGGACTTGTGCTCCAGACCCTTCCCCAGCTCCATTGCCCTTCTCTGGACACACTCCAGCACCTCAATGTCGTCCTTGTAGTGAGGGGCCCAGAGCTGGACACAGGATTTGAAGTGTGGCCTCACCAATGCTGAGTACAGGGGGACAATCCCTGCCCTGGTCCTGCTGGCCACACTATTTCTGGTACAGGCCAGGATGCCATTGGCCTTCTTGGCCACCTAGGCACACACTGGCTCATGTTCAGCTGCTGTCAACCAGCACCACTAGGTCCTTTCCTGCTGGGCATCTTTCCAGCCACTCTTGCCCCAGCCTGTGCATGGGGTTGTTGGGACCCAAGTACAGGATTTGGCACTTCACCTTGCTGAACTTCACACAACTGGCCTCATCCCATCAATCCAACCTGTCCAGATCCCTCTGCAACACTTTCCTACCCTCCAGCAGGTCAACACTCCCATCCAACCTGATGTCATCTTCAAACTGACTGAGGGTACACTTGATCCCCTTGTCCTGATCATCGATGAAGGTATTAAACTGGATTGGTCCCAAAACTGAGCCCTGGGGAACAACCCTCGTCACTGGATTTAAGTCCATTCACCACAACTCTCTGGGCTTGAGCAGTGTGTTACAAGGTACTCTGCAACCATGACAAGTCATTTCAGGACAGTGTATGGCAGCAGCAGAGCAAATGCTCTCCCTCTGTCAACACACACATACAAGGCACCACGTACATACAAAGGGGACAGACTCACTCGTGGGGCTGAGAGCAGAGCTGGCCAAAAGTCTAAACAGCCACAATCCCCAAACTTTTCTACAGACAAAGAATTAAGTATTTAGGATGTGTGATAAAAAATGATGCAGGAAGTATCCACCCTGGATACGTTACACCTACAGAAAGCAACACAACATTCAGTAGAGTTAGATACAATGACTGGTAGCACTTTGGCATTCAACTTGGTTAGAATTTGTTTTTTACTAACTCATCCTGATGTTGCTTTTCCTTCTATTGGATCACTTGTTTTGCCATGTTTGTGGCATCCCATACCACTGCTTATTGATTTCTATATTTCTTCTTCTACTCCTCTCCTTTCATCCCTTCTGGTTGTCCTGCCTCCTTTTTCTCTTTGCTTTTTCCTCACACATGCTTCCAGTTTTTCCTCAAAAAACCTATCTCCTCTCTTTTCCTCATATGCATTTAATCTTTACTGTGTTATTTTCCTGTCATCTCTGCAAGAGCCCCGTTAATGTCCTTCCACTTCCACAGCCCAATATCTTCTGTTAAAAACCAATTTAAATGGCAAGAACTGAGGCAACAGATTAGCATAACTTTGATTACAAACTGTATTATGAAACTGAGGGAAGATGCAAACTAAGAGCGGAAGAAACAACAGATAGCAGAGGCCAAGAGGGTTTGTGATTACCAGGGAGCTCAATGAAGCATCTACCTGCAGCCCTTGCAATCGCGCAGCCTGTGCAAACTACAAGGAGGCTGCCCAGAGCTCTGCCTCTTCTTCCTCCTCAATAAGATTTCTGTATGGAATTACCCAGAGGAAAGTTAGGCTCCTGGAGAAGAAATACAACTCAAAGTCGAGTGTGTAGTGAGCAAACTTGATAAGAAATATTGCAGGGGAAATGAAACTTCAAAGAGAGAAATGGGTTAGTGATAAACCTCTCACACCCAAGCAAATTTTTCATGTCAATTAAGCTTGGGATAGGTCTATTAGGTTTCATCGGACTTAGAAGACTGTACATGAGATCAGAATTGTCCTATGGTATTTTAAATATTATCCTTTCTTCCCTGCCCTGTTCTCCCCACAGCATGAAAGTGCCTGTCTAAAGGACAAGAGTCACATTTGCACGACCCAAGTAACAGGATTCAAAGTGTGCTAATGATCCAAGCTGTTGCATTTGGCATTTTGAAAGGGCAATGCTAGGATCTGAGATTATGGGCACAAAGACAGATTTAAACAAATCAAATTCTCACAAAAATTCCCAGATAGGCCCCTAACTTGAATTACAATGTTTCCAGAGGTGACATTTAACTATAGCATTTGGAGCAAAAGGACATGCCTTCCTAAGACAACTTTGTCTTCCTGAAATGATGTTCTCTGCCAGGACAGAGTGATAGAGAGCCCACTGTGATAAATGAAGTGGAAACCTCAGTTAAAAACATCAGGTTGTTTCACACAGAATTAAACATTCCTTTTTTTAGAAGGGTACTGACTTTTGTGCAGGCAGAGAAAGCAAACTGGGTCTGAGACAAAACATTGATTACACTGGGCCACCCACAGAATTGTCCAGAACCAAAAATGCAATTTAGATTCACAGCCTGTCTTACCTCAGCTTACTTACTCTAGGCATGCAAGTCACTAGAGAGCACCACAAAGCATATTTACATTCCCATTCTTATATGTCCTTCAGCCAAGCCCACTGCAGAACTCGTGTCTTTCAACCATGAGCAAAATTTCTGCCAATTGTACAAGCTAACCCAGCTGTGCTATATACTGGTCTGGTCTGGCTGTGGAGACTGGAATTTGTTAATTTGGCTCGTTGAAAATCCCAATTGGCTCCGTTTCCTCCAGAGCATTTCCTCAATAACCTGTGCAAAAGATGTTGCAATCACTGCTTAAAGTACCCGTGGCTTTATGGTGCCTGCTGATAATCCAATCAACCGAGATGTAAATGATGTAAAGAGCTTGAGACACCATGACCTAGAGAGGTGTGCTGTCCCTGTGCCTCAAAGCATGTAAGATACACCGATAGGCAGAGGGACTGAACCTGATCCCCTTTTCTTTTTCAGAGAGAAGAAACTGAGACAAGGCTCTGCAAAGACTTCCCTGGTCAGCACATCTTGAACCCCATTTCTAAGTACTTTCTTATTCCCACAAAACAAGGCTCCAGACTAGTTGTTCTCAAAGGAACAACTTTTGGCTGGCAAAACTTTTTCTTCTCCTTTGCTTCCACCACAAGAAGCAGCAGCACAAACTGCCCTGGTTAACATCCTCCTCATCCCGGCATGGAATTCTCCAAAGGCGACTGGTATGGGACTGCCACCCCCTGGTGGGTACAACTCTCAAAGGCCTTAACGTCAGAACTTCTGTCCTCTGGCCTGAGTAAACGGGAAGAGAAGGAAGCATTATGCTCTGTGAACCATCAGGCATAAGCACAAAAGCTCTGAAGTTCATTTTGCCACCTCCACGCTCCAGGCTGGGCTTCCCAAGCTACCAGTTACTTGAGAGAAAGCAGGCCCACACTCCCAGAGGAACAGATGTTCAGTCCTTGGGTCCTTTGCTAAGGATGTCTCTCGGTTAACCTTATCTGCAACCATAACCTCAGCCTGACATATTCCTGACCCTCTTCCAAGCGTTTCCAATGCGCCCTCAGAGATTTCACTGCCTGATACAGACGTTCACCTTGTTTGAGTTGTTAAACCAGTTGTAACTGCTATGAGGTACTCAGGAAGGTGACTGATACTTTCCAGGAGTCTCTAGTGGCAGAACAGTGGCTATAATTAACCATAACTTGTTTTCCCTCCTTCTCCCCCTTGCTCTCAGAGTGAATGCAGCAATGCATATCATAAGTGTGAGCACTGAAGTGTGACTCCAGATCAAACTGTTGTCTTTGCTGAAAACAAAAACCAACCCCAAATGTAAAACAGGCAAATAAAGTTTCAGATAAAACAAAAAAAAAAAAAAAATCATACTCATGATTTCTCCAACAGCATTATTTTCTGTTCCCTGAGGAACAGCTGTTTTCAGACTAGATTAGCATCACTCTACTGATGACCCTTCAGAGTAAAGTTTCAGGGCAGCAGCTTCTCAAGTTCTACATGATTTACCATCTATATTTTTGTTGTTGTTGCCAAGCATCTTTGTAAGTGCAAAATAACACTGCTCATTCCTGATTAGCATGAGAGGGATCTTCCATCTGATTCTGCAGGCACCCATGTCACACAGACAACCATGGAAGGGAAGCTAAGCTGAAAGCAGTGCAGAAACAGAAAAATGCAGTGTCTGAAATGCAATATGGAAAGAGCACTAAAGAGTCTTCTTAGGATTGCTGGGGATGTGAGCTTTGTTCTTATTTAACATGATGCCTCTAAAGGCAATGGGCCTGTGCCCATCAGGGAGTAGTGTCCCAGGAACTTAGGCAAGAGCAGAAAAATCATTAATCAGTACACTGTAAGTAAAATAGAAAAAGCTTTCAGCTTCCGGATTCTTTCCCTCCACAGGGCTCCTGCCCTGTTCATCCAGCATTTTACACTGCAATGGTTAAAATTTGCTAGATGACTTGTTAAAAACACTTGCTAGCACTTCCACACAGTTTCTAGGACAGTACCAATGATGTTCCTTACACAGAGGGTCAATAACTTTCATACTGAGAGAGAGAAGAGGAAGTCAAGGCCACTACTATTCCCACAGGAGAAAAATAAGTGGGAAAAAGTGTCATCTACAATGGGGTGAAGTTGGACCCTGCCCAGCTGCCACCAGAGGAGCAGGAAAGCACAACTGCTGTTAGGCTACGTATCATAAAGAGGGAAGGAGAGACTGAAGAGCAGAACAAGAAAGCGGGCAAAGTCTCCCCGTATGCCCATCATCACCCACTCGGGGCAGCAGCCAGCAGAGGGCAATGCCAGCCTACGTACACACCACTCCAAATGCAAACAGGGTGGCCCTGTCTGCCAGCCGGGGTCCCAACACTGTCTGAAAACTGTGAATTAAATAGGATATTTCCCCTTTGCAGACCTGTGGCACTCTAGCACTGATTTGCGCTTGCTCTTTTACTGATGCAGCCCTGAGCAGCTCTGTGTGCTATGGCATGGGGAAACAGAGACCTGGAAGGACCTGTCTGGCCCATTCAATACAAAACCCTTTTATTTTTCATCAGCCTCACAGCTGTGCAATTGGCTTTCCTGAACCACTTG
The DNA here is from genome assembly GCF_000691975.1 of Corvus brachyrhynchos. NCBI lineage: Eukaryota > Metazoa > Chordata > Aves > Passeriformes > Corvidae > Corvus > Corvus brachyrhynchos. The sequence continues at coordinate 2,418,174 of NW_008238664.1, forward strand.
CTATGCACAATGGTCTGAGCTATCATCTGCTGCCTTTCAGCTATGAGGCAGGTAAATGATAAGCAGTTTTGTGCTGCATAATTTCTCTGTACTTCAAAGCATGCCTGGTTGAGCCCTTGACACTGGGCTGCGCAGCTTGACATCCTTAACGCCTTCCAGAAAGGTGCCATGCAGAACTGCAGTCCCAGCTAACAGGGCACAGAACAGAGGTGGGTGTGAACTCACCTCGGAGCTACAGCCATGGTCACTCCTTCAGGCTGTTGCCTCTCCCGTCACTTTTTCCCCAAAGCAAAGCAGTCGAGTTTTGTACTGTTGCAAGGGTTTTCAGGCATTACATAAGAAAACACTGCCTATGTATGACCAGAGACTTCAGGCCGTGGCAAGATGGACTGCTTTATGTGGTGATAGGAACAGAGCACAGCTAAGAGAGACAAGGGCAGCAGTGCTGGTGTGCAGAGAGAGCACTTGAAAGAGCAGGGGAGTGCCTGGACTTGCTGGACTCCCAGAAGGAGTCGGGACTGAGGTGCCAACAGGGAAGCAGTTCAGGCAGGTGCTTGGGCAGAGCAAGGCTGTTATGGGTGAGAGTTGCAGGAATTTCTCTATGAGTTGAATGAGTTTAAATTAATCAAATAATTGGGTTGGAAAGGAGCTTAAAAGGTGTTTAGTTCTAGTTCAAACCCCCCTGCCGTGGTTTGGGACACCTTCAACTAGACTAGGTTGCTCAAAGCCCCATCCAACCTGGTCCTGAACAGTTCCAGTGATGAGGCATCCACAACTTCTCTGTGCAGCCTGTTCCAGTGCCACTCTCTTCTCTCTGAGAAGAGCTTGGCTCCTTTACAAGCTTCTCCTAGAGACAAGGGGGCTGTACTTAGGATGAACATGCACCTTGTAACCTCCTCCAAGTCACTGATAAAGCTGTTAAACAAGGCAACGTCAGGAAAGACCCCTGCACTACTCCACTTGTCTCTGGCCTCCAGGTGAAGTACGATCCATTAACCACTTCATTGCACCAACTGCTCAGCAGAGGCTGGCCCACAGGAACAGGGGCTTCATACCCTCAGGTGTCTGGTGAGGATGCTGGACGAGCCCCTTACCCATTTCCTTCCTCCCATTTCCTTACCTTTCTCACCAATCTTTTCTGGAGGGTGAAGAGAAAGCAACCAGGCTGAAAAAACTCAGTAACCCATTGGCAAAGACTGCTTTTTCTAGAATGTAGAACAGCCTGGAGATAACATTTAGGAACACTTCACCCATGTCAAATATAGATTTTTAGTATAACTGAGGCACAGCTAGTTAGACTTTTTCTAGTTATTGACACATTTACAGGCCACAACCTCAACTTGTTTCAGATAACTCGGCTCTAAAATGGGCTAAGCCCTCTTTCCTACATCAAGGACTCTACGCAAAGGCTGAATGTTCAGAGGACACCAAATATTACAGCCTTTAGCATAGGGTTTCAGTATTTGCTTCTTCTCACCTTGATCCCATCTCCTGAACTCTGCAGTTGGGATATGTACAGGAATGAAAGTACCTACAAAGTCCCCCTCCACAATACTCCCATCTTGGCAGTCAGCAGACCACTGCTTCCTGGAAAATTTGGCATGGCATCTCTGCCCCAAAAGGAGATCCAGTCATGCATTTCTCATCTTGTCACAACACATGAACATACACAGCCCTGCACCTCTCTCTTCTAGTCAAAGTCAAGCAGAGATGTGACACAGGCTGAAATATTTTTCCTGTCAATAACCAAATGCTCCAGTTCCTGTGCCTTCAGCTTCACAACAGCTTGTAAAGCAAACTGCACTGACTGCTGGAATCTGCAGTAGACCCCATTCGATTTTTTTTTTTCCACAGAACAGCTAGGTTAAAAATCTTTGACTGACATGGTTTCACTGCCATACTAATCATTTTTCTTAATCAAATCAATGAACCATCCAATTCAAATCTGTTTCTCATGAAACAGACATTTCACAAAGTTTCAGATGTGCTAAATAACCAGAGAACTCGAGACACTGAGCTGAAAGGGGCCTCCAGCTCCTGGTTCCTGCCTTTCCTGACAGCCAGAGATGTGAAGAAAGCAGCCACTCAGCTCAGGGTCAGGGCTGTGGCTGCTTCTCAGTGTGCCTGGGAAGGGCAGATGAACTGCTGGGTCTCTGCTGTGTCGTGTTGTAGCTGAGGGGAGTAGCTGTAGCACTGCAGCAGAACGACTTTTAAAGGCTCCAGCTGAAAATTAAGCATCTTGTTATTTTAAAGGATGTTTGACATTAAGGTCCTATGCCTCATGCTCAACTGCAATCAACAGAGCTGGTGGACTGTTTCTATTGCTCAGAAAAAAACTGCCCTCTCTGCAGGGGGAATACAATGAAATTAAGCCAGATCACACATTGGCAGACATTCCTACAGCAAGACAATTCCCAGAAAGAGAAAGAAGTTCTGATCCACAAACTGCTTCAACGTATGGTACCAACCCCCCCATCTGTGCTGGAGAGAAAAGCATGATGCTGCTGTGTTAATGGGTTCAGTGTGGGGACACTGTGCCTCTGCTGTGTCTCTGTGCCTCTGCTCTCTCCCTTCTGAGTAATCCTAAGGAAACCATGGAGCCTCACTGAAATAACCCAAGATTTCCCAAACTCTCTGCCAGCCTGGAGCACCTCGGAGGACATTGTGCAAAAATCACCTCTGTGAGCGCAATAGCACACAGAGAGCTAGGAGGAATTTGCTGTGGCAGTTCTCCCCAGCTTGAAATGTCCTGTGGTTTGTAGGCTTCCAGCTTACCCATATGAGAGCACACAGACTCACTACCTGCAGAGCCACTGCATAATGGAAAAATAGAAAAAAAAGTGAAGAAAGGCTGAAAGCAGTGTCACTAAAACAAGAAATGAGCTCCAAGGAAGAATGTTACTTAAGGCTTGAGAATAGGCAGCGTTAGGTTCAAAAAAAATTTTAACAGATGAATAAATAAATGCTGTCACTACAAAGTGAGATTTCTGGTCCTTGAAAGATGTCTCTGCTGTTTGATGGAGCACGGTGGCAGCCCTCTGAGTGTGATGCTCATATACTATTATGACTGTTTAGTTATTTTGGAACTGAGCTGACTGATTTGTGTTAGGGGAGCATCTCATCAATGTTTCTTTTACCTGATCCTTTGAGGACTGACAGACCTATGATGAGCCTGCAGTCTGAATCAGTGGTTTGCCTGTGAGTGCCTCAATGTTGCTTTGTTCCTTTAAGATTCCCTTATGGTTTGTCCAGGCAATCCTGACAGATGAACCCGACTTGACAAACTTCCTCTGGATTACTACAAAACAGCACATCAGTAAGGTATAGCAGTAGTACAGATCCCCCAATTTCTTCACCACAAACCTAAGTAAAGGTTTCCCACTTGTTGCAAACGTTGTTCAAGCTCAGAAGGTAATGAGCAGATGTGTGGGTGTGTACATGTGCTCCCCCAGAAATGAGAAAGAGTAACCAGGTGAAGAAAGGACAAGGACTTGGGTCTCTCTAGGAGCAGTGATGAGACTAACAGGGTCTTAACAGGTGGGCTGCTCCCTGAAAACAACATGAAAGAGCTCTTCTCAGAAATACATGGGAGCTCTCCAGTGTAAGTAAAATCCAAGGGCATGATAAAGGAGAGGCAACTGTATATGGATTCTCACACTTGCCTATGCAGTTCAGGAAAGAGGAACAATTGCTTCTAAGAAATGTTGTTATGCCCTGAAGCAGAGGATGAATTGAACCCATTAGAGTTGTTCAATCTTCTCTCTGGTGGCCACTTCTAAACAGTGGCTTTTGTTCAACAAAATGTGTACAGCAGTTATAATTGCAAAATTAACCTTCAAAATCAGAACCGAACATAACTGAAGGTGCCGTATCAGCAAAAGCCTAAAACAAGAACTCTGAGGGGTTGTTGCCATTTTCCACCTGAAATTGCCAGCTCTGGAGCCAGACTGAGGGGTGAATGTCAGAAAAATGCTATTTCTCTCCTGGTATACAAAGGCTATTCAGTGAACAGCTGATAGCTGTGGTTTCATCACAGGCAGTATTTGCGTCTGTACAACTGACACCCCCTTTTTGGCTTTGCTGTGAATAAACTATGCTTTTATTTATGCTCAAACACAAAATTACTGAGGCTCAAGTTTTCAGGACATCCCAGCATCTGGGTTACGAAACCCACATTTTGACATGTGAATAAGGTTTTGATTTTTGTTTTCCACACAGGCACTGGGTACCTTACCCTACAGGTCAAGGTAGAGCATGTGACTACCATCATGCAAGTTATTCTTGAGGTATAATTTGGGCAGGGGGAGAAAGGAGGGAAATCACTGACTGTGCTGTTGTGTGGCAGGAAAATGAAGGAACTGTAATCAGATTTGGGCTGTGGAAACCTGAGATGGAAACTCAAGTGGCAAATTAGGGAGATACATAACCCTCTTTCACGCCACTTTAATGGCTAAATGTGTGGCAAAATTCTCATCAACATCTCCAGCCTTGCACCTGGCTCTTGAGCAGCATAACATACCCCGAGGCAGCAAGCACACACACATCCTGCATCTGTCTGTCCTTTCCAGTCACCAGCTAACTCCTCTTTTAAACCAGCTTAAAGATGAATGTAGTTACACAAAGATCATCAGAAATCACACAGAGAGAGAAAGCCTGGAAGAGACTTGGCACAGAATGCCCCATCACTACTTCAATCTAGGGAACTCAACTTCCCCCTTCTGATGAAACGTAACTTTTGAGCCCAGGCTAAACACACTGTAATCTGCCCTACTGCACCTGTCCTGGAGTATTAATATTTAATATAAATCCTAAAGGAAGCACTGTTCTTTATTTCTGATTCGTCAAAGGTGGATGGATTGGAAGGGTTGTGGGTAATATGGAAATGGCATAGGCAGAGGATCCCTTCTGGGAGCCTGATTATTGAAAAGCGGCTGCTATTTACACAGTTAATGCCATTCACTTCCTGCACCTGCTCAATCATTCATTTCCCAGTGCAAGCCAGCTTTGCCTTGCTGCAAAGTCAGGGAATTTAAGGGAGCTACACCTGCAGGTTTTTCTTTTTCTCTGCAATGATTGCAGAGTTCAGCTTATAAAACTCCTACTTGTACATTTCCAGTCCTTCATCTTCCTTCTCTGTGAATTCTTTTTCCACCTATTTATATGTATATATACTTTTCCAAGTATTTATGTTTCTGATAATGAATCCAAAGCCCTCTTTTTCGAACTCCTGCTGGACTCCCAACCTATTCATGCACCACAAAAAAAATCTATTTGATTCTGTAATTGTCCAAAAACACCCAAAAAATTCAGCTACCTTCCCCACTTACACTAATTTTTCTTCATACTCTATTCAGTCTTTCAGAGAGGCTCCATATCCTACATCCAGGGCCACCCAATTTTTTATGACGTCCCTATGAATTTAAATTCTGTGTTGTCATCCTCAGCAAACACGCTTTTACAGTAGAATCTACTTTGAATTTTGGTTTAAAAGAAGACCAACACAAACCACAAAGGATTATACAGCTGACCTTTCTTCCCATTCTTGCCCCCATCTCCTTTCTTGATAATGAAGTTCTGCAGAGAGGCTGTAGGCCACCAAGTAGAAAGGAAGCCGGAAGGGAGAGCGCTACAGCTGCATGGTTCTGCTTATTAGTGCTAAAGGATATACCAGCTGTAAGTTATATTAGGGGAGGGGCAGTTGCAGCTCTGAGCACCTGAAAAACTCATCAGCAAGGGTTAAGTAATAGAAAAATGAAGACTCCTGGTTTTTGGTTAGTTTTTTTCTATTGCCAAGAGAAAGACTCCTATATAATGTAAAATCCATGCTGCCACATAGCAGATAAAGCCTTTGCAATGCTAACCTGTTAGATGGATTTGCTGCCACAGTGGTGGTGAGCTGTCATCCATCGTAGAGCACCCATCTGCTGGTTATCATACTTACATAGGAACTGAATAAATTGCCCCCACCTGCCAAAGTTTTGTCTTTGGTTACAGAAAGACACCAGCAGGAAGAAGGTCAAGGTCAAGTAAAGCAGATAAACATGATTAACTCTGAGCAGATGATGACTCACCTGTCTTCAGGGGGAACAGACTTGTATGTGTCTGATTGAACCAGGGTTGGAGGAATAAAACAACTTAAAGGGAATGACAATGCAAAACTAAAAAGTAATAAAAAGCTTAAAGTTGAAAGCAAAACAGCTCATGACCTCTCTCTCTTTGTTCCCATCTGAAGAAACAACAGTGTCCTCTTAAAACCAGCATGTGTCAAGTCAGACGCTGGAAAGGAATTGAGAGGATTATTTCACAATTTTATTGCACAATTGAAAATTAACTTTTTTTTTTTTTAATATTTACAAGCCATTTACTTTTCACACACAATCTAAACAGCATTTTCCCCGATAAAACTGTCACCTAGAAAACTTACACACGGACTGAAGTATATGTGTAAATTAATTGGTTTGTGTTAAATGCAAATTGCCTCAGTCTGGAGGGGGAGGTGCTTGGGAGATGGGGCAGCATAAGGAAAGATGACACATTTTTCTTTTCTCTTTCCTGAAACACTACTTAAAAATCTTTCCCCAAGCTGTGGAGAGAAACAGAAGAGTTTCAGTATTAGCTGAAGCAGAAGGACAACCAGTCAGATAATACATTGGGGAAATGCAAGGTAGTGAGCTGGAGATCCAAAACCTTCAGTGCCACAAGCCTTGCAAGAAAATGACAAGCCTTGTTTCACGCATAGCTCACCCTAAAGGTCACGGCATCCCTGTTTTCCCCTGGAGAATGTAGAATCACCTTGGCCATGAGAGAAAAAGAATGAGGTTTGAGTTTTGAGAAGAAACTCATGAGAAAACCCTTCTTTCTCACAATTTCTTACCTGTGCTGGCTGACACATCAACAAACCTCGCACAACCCAACCAGCAGTGCCGGGGGTAATATTTTAACCACCATTATGAAGCCCACGGGTTCTGTGCTGAAAATGAGTGCTTTCCTGGCTGTTAGCACAAACTGTCTGTCACAACATTCAGCACAGTCTCTGGAGTCCACAAATCACCCCCCTCCTGTGGCTGATCCACCCACACGTTTTCCTTCATATGGATTGTTGTTCTCAAGTTTGTCAGCTAATATTGGGTATAAGGCCTTGTAGCACTTACTGCTTAGTTTCCAGGGGATTTTGACACCTACAATCTTAAATGAGTAGGTGGTAGCTCTAAAACTGATGCTCACTGGCCCAGATTTGTCCCATGTTAGGTGTATACACCTGAAGCACCACCAGCACTGTAACCTTTTCTGCTATCCACAGAGCAAAGGGTGATGCGGTGCTGAGGTGAACTGAAATGCCCTCTTCTGAAGTCCTCCTCACTCCACTGACTCTCAAAGGAAACAAAGGGGGCTGCAAGGGATGTCAATCACCAGAACAGGCTGCCCAGGGAAATGTCACCATCCCCAGAGGAATTTAAAAGACGTGCAGAAGTGGCACTACGGGACATGGTTTGTGGTGGACTTGGCAGTGTTAGGTTTATGGCTGGACTTGATGATTGTAGATGTCTCTTCCAACCTAAATGATTCCATGACCCTCTGACCAACTCCCACACCATGGGTGTCAGACAGCTGCCAAGTTGCATGGGCTGAATCAGGGCCTGAATGGTTCCAGCTGGACACCTAAGAACTAAAGATTCTGGCACTGTGAGATTTATTTGGCATTCAGAGCACTTTGGTGCTACCCTGCATCAGGTTTTGCATACCCTAGGGAGATGTGGATCAAGTTCTCATTTTGGCATTAATGGCATTAGAGGCCTAATTCTTCTCCTCCCCTCTCCTCCAGCAGCCCAAGGATTTTTTTTCCTCTTTTTTTTATTTAACATGTTTTTGATAGTTTAAGGGAGACAGCAATGGAGAGATGTCTTTTCTCTATGTAATAGTTATAACCAGATCTCAGCAGTGTGGAAGTTATCTATATTGTCTTTAAAATACCTGTCAACACCAGCCTAAGGCTGATACAAACATGGATATAGGCCTGCAGCAGATGGTGACATGGAGAAAAAGTGGAAAACCCAAGAATGGGCTGGCTGAAGAGGGATCCTGAAACTGAACCCTACAGAAATAGGGGGAACTTTGTAAATATTAGAAACCTGTTCTAAAATTTCTGGCTTGAGTAGATTGCTAACCCTCTTAAAAGCTTCTGATTCTGGCCTCACTGGACTATTTAGAATGACTCTCTTCCTCTCAAAACAATATTTTCCTGGAGGGTCTATGGGTGTAGTAGACAGAAAAGTCTGAACAAACTGAGTATGTTAAAAATAAAACAAAACATAGTGAACCTGTTTTTACAGCTTTAAAATGATGAGTTTTTTCTCAGGTATAAGATTGAAGATTAAAAGTGAAAAAAACCCCTGCAGAATAAATTTGTGTGGAGGCTCAGGTGCCCTGTGAGAAACATTGCTCCAGTAATAAACTCATGCAGTGGTCTAGTGTAAACCAGTAGACTTCCATACTTACTGGAAGAGACACTGCTAAGATAGAAATAAAGCCTGTGATAGCACAAAGGAATAAAAAAAACCCCAGGCTACAGGAAAGATTTTCTCTACACTAACGTGGAGGACAACTCAACAACCCCTCAGTTCTGTTCTCCTCCACAGACAATGCTGTAATGTTTTCAAGTCTGACAGATGCAGAAGAAAGCTGCAACATATTAAAATAAATAGAGTAGAATCACAGAATGTCCTGAGTTGGAAAGGACCCACAAGGATTAGAGAGCCCAGCTCCTGGCCCTGCACAGGACAGCCCCAAGAGTCACACCACGTGCCCGAGAGCATTGTCCAAATGCTTGCTGAATGCTGTCAGGTTTGGTGCTGTGACCACTTCCCTGGGGCACCTGTTCCAGCTCCCAACCACCCTCTGGTGAAGAACCTTTTACTCATATCCACCCTAAACCTCCCCTGACACATCTTTAGGCCATGCCCTGGGGTCCTGTCACTGGGCACCACAGAGAAGAGATCAGTGTCTGCCCCTCCTCTTCCCTTCATGAGGAAGTTACAGACTGCACTGAGGTCTCCCCTCAAGTTTCTTCTTCTCCAGGCTGAAGAAGCCAAATGATCTCAGCCATATCTTCTATGGCTTCACCTCTAAACCCTTCAGCATCTTTCTGGATGGTCTCTAACAGCTTTAGATCCTTCTTATATTCTGGCACCCAAAACTGCCCCCAGCGCTGAGGTGAGGCTGCCCCAGTGCAGAGCAGAGCAGGACAATCCCCTCCCTTGCCCAGCTGGTGATCCTGTGCCTGATGTCCCCCAGGACACGCCTGGCCCTCCTGGCTGCCAGGGCACTGCTGGCTCATGTTCAACTGTGAATATAAATATCTCAATTGAACACTATGAATAAAAAAAAATATTTTGCAAACTTTTAATTTCACTTATGAAAATGGAAATGAAAGCAATAAAATTTAGAGAGTATTTGTGTCTTGGGTGATCTGATTCACAGAGCTGTTTTTAGTACATGCCTTTGTTTTGCTCTATGAAGTGTAAACAGGAAGATGATGATAGTGCCTGTATTCTCTGCATTCATGACAAAAGCTGGCAGGTTAACTTGGTGGATATTCTATATTGATGACTCTGAGAATGTTAATCCTTGTGGGTCCTTACAGTACTCAGTAGCTTTTTTTTTTTTCTAATTGCCTTTGCTGTTCTTTGAATAAGCCTTAACAGTGAGAAATACAAAATGTAAACTCTCTGTGAGCTGTTTGAACCCATATGGAAATATTCATAGATGTTATGGACAGAAAACATAATTTCACTTATCTGTCTATTCTCTTATCAACACAGACAGCAGAAGCTTACTGCCTGGCCTGAATACTGAGTCTCAGGTCAGCTGGATTAATTGGTGCTAATATAATTAGTGAACACCGGGCAAGGTGTCAAGGGAAAATACACACATCTCTTGTTCTCATTCTGCACCAGCAAACTGCTGAATCCCATCTTTTCCTAAACCCAAGGGGCCTCTGTCACTCACAGCAAGTGTACATCTAAAATGCAGAAAAGCTCAGCAAAGTCTATCATCAGAATAACAGATTTCATACTGAACTCACTACTGCCATCTAAAAAACAGTCAAAAGCAGTGGTGCTGCTTCTTTCCTGCTGCTGGTGGTTAGGTCTGACTGGATGGGGAGTTCATGGATCAATCTGCGCTGGACAGCTCTTCCTTCCCTTTTAGCATCACTGGAGAGCACCACTGGAACAAAGAGTTCCACAGGCAGATCAAAAGAAGAAATTCTATGAACCTCACTAACTCTAGCTTTGCCCCAACCATTGACCTCGGTGCTGACAATTTAAGAAAGGCTGGATAGTCAAGACTCCTACTGTTATCAAGCTGTTATTATCCTTTTTCTTTCTTTCCTTTTTCTGAAGAGCACCAAAGGATCAGTGTGGGAATCCAAAGAACTGAAACAAATTAAACATCTTTGAGCTGAGAATGGTTTAATCTCAGTACTGACTTCCAAGAATTTTACAATCCATATAATTTACTGCAGGTGGGCCACACTGGCCAGTGGTGGGTAAGAAAGGCCACAAACCCATAATGAGCTTAGTCCAGCATATCCTATGAACAGATCTTGCGAGAGACTTCAAAATGCTTAGGTCTTCATCATTCCTCTGGAAATCTGGCTACTTAAAACAAACCCATCATACACCCACCTCCAATCATTTACTCCATTTTTCTTTGCTTACCTGACAGACTGCTGACAGTCTTTAGAGTGCTCCCAGTGATGGAGCAGACATACTTGGACACAGCTGGGATTCATCACTCTTGCAAGTTCAGCTGCTAGAATTTGTAGGCTGGGGGTGAGTGCCACAAGGCCTCTGGATGTGTTATTTCCATCAGCTTCATAGGATCCCCTCCACATGAGAAAAGCCTGTAGAACGGAACTGCACGTGTTCTGCTCAGAAAGCCTGAGAGCACGGGGGATAATTGATTTTCCTAAATCACAGTTTATACCTATCCTTTGGGGGGAAAAAAGTCTGTCTTTGCTCAAAATCAAGGCTGCTATATTATGAAAAACTCAATGAAAGGAGAAGTAAAAAGAAGTATCAACCAGCTGCTTCATCCACCCACATATCATCCACTCTGCGCTTAGAATGAGAGAATTCCTCCAAAAAAACTTGAACAAAGAATTGTGTACAGACTACGTCCTACTACGTATGTGTGAGAGGACAGAAAGAAGTTGCATGAGCAAATCACCAGCTACACCAGCAACTTGAAATTTCAGATCCTTTAACTTCCACGTGATCGATTCTGCAGCCTTATCACAAGCCTTGTGATATAATGGTTAATGCTGAAAATTCACACATCCGTCAAGTCACAATTATATTGCCATAACACTCAGAAATAGGCTAAGCTTGGCTTGAATTACTTGACCTAACGTATTTGGGGACCTCCTCTTGAACATACCTGGTGAGGGCAGGGTGTCTAAATCCCTGGTCAGACAATTACCCTCAGGTCAGAACTGTTTCATTTGGAATGAAATGTTGTGTCTTGTGGCAATGGACCATGGAGCTCTCAAATGCAGCCTTTGCTACCTGTGCAGTGACTTCCACAAATTCGCATTGCAGAGGTTTAAGACACTTTAACCCTACAGAAACAGCAACTTGCTGGGAGTGAGGAAGCTGTCCTCACCATATGAGGGGAAACTACACAAAATGACTGAACAGATATCCAACTCTTAGCCTGGGCTTCAGATTGTTTGCATCCTGACACCCTCAATGAGCTAACACTTCCACTGAAGCATTCACTAACATGTCTGAACAAATATGTTCATATGACTGAACGTATAAATAAATATTTGGCTGGCTTTTTAATTCCCAGATTATTATTTTCAACTCATCACCATAATTCTACTCTGTAAACAAACCCCAACTGCCAAGCAGGGGTAAGAGGAAAATGTTCCAGCCATCTGATGCATACATAGCTCCTTTTGAAATTCTCAAGGACTTTGTGTTCTGTTTTGGGAATGTATAACTGCTGATACAACCAAACTCCTATAAAAGCAAGGTTTTTCTAAATCCAGGTTTGTAAGCATTTCCTGAGCCATAATTTGCTGTGCACAGCCAGCAGCAGCTTTCCCAAGCAATTTTATATCGTGCAACAAAGTAACAATCTTCAAATAATCCCCAATACACCTAAGTGTTTGGATGTAAACACACCATCTAAATATACATTATTAATTACTACTGTAAAAATGACTTCATTGAGCTATCAATGTTTCTGCATTTTCAATACTGCAGTGGAAATACCTGATTATTGGCTGACATTGTCAACTAGTGACTTATTTATTCCAGTCTCACTTAGTGGAGTTGCAGAAACTCAGCTGGTTTTTTTTCCCTAACATTGAAATATGTTTTGAGCTAACAATGATGCATTCTCTTTCTAGCACTCCCACCACTAAATGTGTTAGACCTGGCTGAAGTTCATAAATAATGACACCCACCCCACTTGCTGAGCTTGCTGTGTTCTGCTGCTGCTGCTCTGAAACCTGAGGAACACCCATACAGTATCTGGCAGAGTAGGAAGGAATGTCCTGAGCAATGCCTAAGAGTAATATCTCTGCTGATTTGCCAGGACTCCCAGTGCTTCTGGTCATTAATCTTTCTCAGCCGAAAACAGATGGGGCTATTAGGCAGGCTGGAGTAATGGGGGAAACTGGCAAGACAGAGAAGGAAATGCATTATCTTTTGGGTAGAACTGCACATAAAAATGAGAACATTAAAAATGTATTTTTCATACTTAATTGGACGATGTATGATTACACCTACTAGAAAATAATGTGCAATGTGCTTTGTGCAGGGCATTTATAAAACTGCTCAGCTGTGCTAGGGCCTTATTTTCCCCTGTGGAGAGAAACAGCAGCTACGATTCTGACGAAGTTTTTGTGCTTTTCCCTCTAACACAGGGTTTACTCTGCTGCAACAGCTACTGCAAATAACACTACAAAGTGCCTCTGCTTGTTGCAGTAAAAGGAAAATGCAGCTTACGATTTACCAACAAAACACATGAAGCCAACCAGGTAAAAAATCAGTACTTCAGGAGTAATGGGAGCATATGTCATATTCAGTCTAAGGCGATGGAACTGCAGGTACAGCTGCTAATTCCTTTATGCCATGGAGTCCAAGATGATGATTACAAACAGAAAAATAACAGCAAATTGTGAAGTGGGACCAGACTGTGCACATAGGAAACTAGCAAGGCTAGAAGGAACTACTAGGAAAAAAAAACCTGACAGATACTAAGAACTACCCAGGATAAACAAAGACATTTTCTAGGTCTGCCAGGTAGGGAAATGGTAGATGATCCTTAGCTAGAAAATGATAGGATGGAAACTATAGCCAAACTTTTGAAGGTGTGTATATATATATATACATACATATGTGTGTGTGTGTATATCTTTCTATTACGAAAATAGGGAAAAATCATGGAAACATATCAGAAGCTTATGACAAGGTATTAAGTAAGTGTTTTGCCCAAAACTTGAACTTGCAGAGCCTGTTACATCATAGGGAGAAGCATGAAAACAAAAATAGGAGGACTAGGTGCCAGGCAGCAGGTTATTATTTGGAATAATAATTATGTCTGAAATGTGGTGGGATGTCAGAAGGTGCTGGAAAATACATAGTTCAGGCTTTGGGACTTGAAAGGTTTGCAATGACTCCTAAATGTCAATGTTTTGTAGTGGAGAGGGAAAAGGGAGACACAGAACAAAATGTGTCAAGATAAGAGCCTAATTTTTGTAATATTTTATTTCTAATCCCCTGATTAAGAAAAGGTGAGCATTTAGAAAGGTTAAAGAGAAAAATACCCTCAAAACCTAGTAGGGTGATATTCAATGTAAATTTAAAAACAAAAACCTCTTTTTCTTTTTAAAGAATCAGTGGTTTTAAATAAAAGGAATAGAAAAACTGAGATCCTCAGATTAAAACAGAATGGGCTGATTCATAGCCGTGGAGTATGGTACCCCTTGGATGAATGGAAGACAAAGACAAGGAAATGTTGCTATGACTAAATGGGAAATTTTGTAAGTTATTCAGGCCAAATAGGAAACCTTCAGAGAATGGAAATGAAACTGTGTAAAGCTGAAAGGAAAGTATGTAATAGTTAAGATGGAGTTTGAGGACGCTAAGAGGGAATCTGAAGAGTAAACAGTAGGAAGTTAAAAGTGAAAATGAACATTTGCTCAGTACACCAAAAGCAGAAAGTGGAGATAACCGGCAGGCCACCCCAAACAAGTAGAAGAAACAATTAAAGACAGTAAGGACATTGCCAAGAATCTAAATGATTTATTTGCATCAGTCTTCACCGAGAGGGTGCTGGAGTGGTATCTAAATGAGAGACTCACACTTTCCAAATATCAAAGATAAGGAGAGGTCATAGATTGAAGACTCAAGAGAGAAGTTGGTGGAACAAATCAATAAATCAAAGGCAATAAGTCACCAAGTTTATCTGCTATTTCTGGAAGATTTCAGGAGGAAACTGAGAATTAAGTAACAAAGTTCCTAGCAAATACTTACTACAGCAGAGGACTGGAAGACAGTCAGTGTTATAACTGAGTCAGGGATTTTTTTTGTTGTCGGTGGTGGATTTTTTCACGGTGTTGGAGGAGCCCTGGCAGTTACAGACAGATATGTAATCCTAACTTGCTATCAGGTAAATTGTTTGAAATGTGCTAAAAACCCCCAAGCCCCACACCTCTCGAATTATGAAGCACAGAGACAAACATGACATGACAGAGACAAGTCAGTACAGTGTCTATAAGGACCAAAAAAGGGACTGTGTACCTACTACCAATCTCTGAGCTGGTTACACCAGCCAGCACACCTAAGCCTACCCAGGAGGTCCCAAGACTCACTGTACAGTCAGGCAAGTAGCAAATTATTACCTCCCTGCTTCCCCATCCTCATCACGTGACCACTGAGAAGAGAATCATGAGGAGAATGCTGATAATGGTACAGCCAAATAATGTACAGGTTATGCTGCTGTAGGGCAATCCAGCCCATCCTTGGGCAACGCTGTTAAGCCAAGGGGAAATGTACATCTGGAAATGAAAATCTTTAATACATATGGAGCATAATGGTGGCCACACTGAAGTTCTGACTGGAGATTTTATGTAGGTACAATGAGTGTCAGCCTCTCTTAGGTCAGCTTTTGGGATCTTTCTGCACACTAATTAATCAACAGTCTCTGTGCTGCAGGGTTCTTCTCATTCTCAATCAGCACAGTGACCTGTGCCTTTAATGGTAATACAGGACCTGGGGAGTTAAGACTTTGATGTTTTTAAAAGAATGTATCTTAGCACTAATGTATCTGAGCACTAATTTCACTTCTTCCCAGCTCTCTCCAGCTTTTTATGTAAATCTTTACATAAAGCCATTAAGAAGAAAAAAAAAAGCTCTTTGGAAAATTATGCAGTGATATATTCTTATGCAGCCAACACTCCCAGGGGAAAAAGTGAAAACTACACACAGCCTCCCGCCCCTTTTTATTTCTTGTCAAAGATATTGCCTTTTTTGGCTTTTCTTATATATACACAGAATGATGAACTGATATTTGTAGTTTAAATGTCTGGTTTAACTGCGTGGTTTCCACCGTAACAGAAAGCTCTCACAAAATGTCAGGTTAGAAATAAAACCAAGCTCTAGAGGGATGAGGTGGGGAGGAAAGTAGAAGGTCCAGTGGCTGAAAAACAAAATGGAAAAACGTGAGCAGAACACAATGTAGATCCATTTCCCAGCTCAGGCAGTGGTATTGGTACATGGGGTTGCTTGGGGTTTGGGGCAGGGAGACAGACACATTTCTCACTGAGTTGTTTCTGCTTTCTCTATTAACATTGCAACAGAAATTACAAATAGCCCTGCAAGGGGTAGTGCACCTCATCTCTTCCTCCCATGTAAACACAACATTAATATTGAAGATAAAGAAAATGGCAAAAAGTCCAGTGTCTTGTTTTCTGCATTTTGCTTGTTAGGTTCCTGTTCGCCCTCCAGCGAACTCCTGTGTGTACCGATGCTGTGAACTTGACCAGTCCACGTTCAAGCAAACACTCACTCAGATTCCCAACATATTCTTTTCTCCCCGTCCAATGGGGAGTTTATTCCTAACAGTTCTGCTCCTTTTAATTATAAACTCCTTTAACGAAGTAGTTCTGAGACCTTGCAGCAGGCAGCAGGAGAGCACCAAGGACGCTAGTTGCCTTTTTACTAGTTTATATTCCCTGTTCAGCAAAGAAGTCCACTTAAAGCCTAAGGCCCAGTGCCTTCACGGATGGGCAGCACTGAAATGAGCCTACAAATCAGTATTCCCCTGGTACAATGTGCCTTATAGGTAAAATCCAATTCTTGCCTAAAAAAGATAAAGAGTTAGAGCTGGGCCCTTTATCTTATGAGACACATGTGAACAAGTTGCTCTGATGAAAACAGACCTTAAACCGACAAGTTTTGTTCACTTTCTGGCAGAGCTACTGATCTTCACTGGACCACCAAAACTGAAGATGGCAAAGAAACACAAGGGAGATATTTCCTTGGCAAGGAAAGGAGCAGCATTTAGGAGGGGGGCAAAGGCAGGATGGGATATAGGGGATTTTCCTGATAAAACAATTAATTTGAGAATAAAAGACCAACCGATATCATGTATACAACTGAATCAGTAACACACCTTCTCAGGAGTGCAGTATTGTATAAGCATCCCCTGTGTTTTCAAGGCTAATTCAGACCTTTGGCTCATCCTGCATTAACAAGGTCATCCATGTTAACAGGGCCCCTGTGAAAGTTCACAGGTGAAAGTTCCCTTTTAGAGTAGTGCAGATTTGAAATTCACAGGACAGCGACCCGAAGATCTTCCTTTACAGATAAAAAGCATGTCAAATTATTAAATAGCAACATGAAATCCTATATTCTGAAGGTCTGTCTGTGCTCTGCAGTCAAGAGAGCGGAGTGCAATCCCAGCCCCTGCCCAGTCCCCACCTTCGGTGGCTTGGAGGGCGCCCGGCCGGCCCCACTCGCAAACACCTCACGAATGCTAAAGCTGACAGGCCTGGGGTAGTCAGGGAAGGGATGAATGAGCATAGTCCGAAGACATGTCACTTCAAATTTCTACTGTTAGAACTGCCAAGTATGATATAAAACCAGAAAGTATTTCTCAGTTTGGAGTTTGAAGACCGGGCCCCAGACGCTGAGCGGCTCTTGCCTCGGTGTCCCTGTTGGCCACACACGGGCTCCATGGTGCTAACTGTTGTTCTCGGCCGTGAGATATTTGAGGGCTGCGAAGCCGTAGTGGCGCGACATGTCCTGCTGGAACTCCTCCTTGAGCGTCTTGAGACAGATGCGGTATTGCTTGTTGGAGCGGAACTTGGTGATGTCGAAGCTGGGCGCGTGCGGCATGTGGATCATGTAGGCGTTGGGCAGCACCGTGAACTCGTACTCCTGCGGGACAAAGACAGGGCTGTGAGGCGGATCCCAGCCCTCCTGCACCTCCACAGTCAAACGTGCTCCACCATGTAACAGCACAGTTTGTGTCTCAGGAACAACAAACCCATCAGGGATCTCAAATAAGCTGCCTTTTTCTTTCAAGCAGCTTTTTCTTGGTTTTGTGAAAGATCTACTTTCTCTTTTTGAAAAATCATAGAATTGTTTGGGTTGGAAGGCACCTTTAAAGATAATCTAGACCAACCTCCCTGCAATGAGCAGGGACATCTTCAACTAGATCAAGTTGTCAGATCCCTATCCAACCTCACCTTGCATGTTTCCAGGGATGGGGCATCCACCACCCCTCTGGATAACTCCCCCAGTGTTTTACTATCCTCATGGTAAAAAACCCCAACCGTTTTAAAATATTTTACTCCACATAAGCCAAATAATGGGGAAATGGTACCAAAGGCATGCCTGAAGCCATGTCTGCCACACAGATTTTTCAGCAGTGTGCTCGCAACAACACAGCTGTGACTACACAGCATAAGTCTCAAGTGTCCATGCAAAAACACGGCTTTGCCCCTACAAATTATCTTGCTTGGGATCCTGGAATAAGCCACATTTACAAAGGCAAAACGGCACGGCATATGTTGCTTTACCTATTGACTAATATACTTACAGAGAGAAAACTGTCCAAAACTATTTATAAACCTGAAATAAGGGGAGAATATGATATCATTTATAGGCGATGTGTGAAAATGAAGCTGCTAATTCCATATGCTTTGAGATGGTTTTACGCAAATTAAGATCTCCTTCACGAAGTTTGAGATACTGTGCTAACTCTCCTCCTCCTGTAAAACCACTTCACTAATTCTGTTTGTATCTGACCAAGTTCTTTGACAATTTTTTTTGTTAAAAAAATGATGGTTACTTGAAGTCTCAATTATTCCTGTTAGATTCTTTCAATTTTTATAGGTAAGTGTATGATCATTAGAGCAAAGCCAGAAAAAGCCTGATTCTTATTACAAGCTGAAAGTTCATTAGTGTAGGATATGCAACAAGCAAGTATCTTCTGCAAGGAACTGGGTAAGGAATGTGAACCTCATTATTCTGTAGCCAAGCATTCCTTTTTTCATATGGAATTTCAAAAAACCTGAGTTGTATTGGATGCAAATTACAAAGAAACTTTGAAGCCTCCACAGGAAAATTTCCTATTTTCTCACACAGTTTCTGTCTACAGCTGCTGCTGGATTGACTCATTAACCCTCTCTACATAAGACACTGGTCAGGGAAGGAACAGCCACAGAGCATGCTGGCGTTACAGGAAGAGGTGCCTAACTTCCCCTGGTTTGCCAGGTCCTGTCACTTGTAGATTTAGGAGTCTGTGCAGAGACAAAGAGTATCTGCAGCAGAGGCAGAATACTTCTAAAAATTTCAGGAGGGAAAGAATTTATGGGAAAAAACACACTTGTGTTTGTGCTGGTAAACCTGAGTGTTTCACCTGCAAGTCTTTTTTTACCTAACCACCTGTGATGAAGCCAGAGGAGACTGAAAGCTGCTGGGTTACAATGCTACCAGAAAACAAATATTTGAGCTATAGAGCCAAAAATGAAGCCAATTAGGATGGACAAGAAATGAACAGGGGCAATGTGGATCCATTTTGCAACTCAGGCAGTGGTACTGGTGAGCCCAAAGTATAGCTCAGGCTGCAGTGCCTTCCCAGAGACACCCATGAAGCAGCAGCATGTGCTGGATAGCTGAGTGCAGATGCAGCTCCTTCCTCCTTATGAGTGCCTGTTCCCTGACAGTGCTAAAGTGGTAAATCTTTGTGCCAATTTACAGTGTTGTCATACATGGGAAGGGGGTCCTCTGAGCTTCTGTCTGGAGTGAAAAATGTACAGCAAGAGGAAAATGGTCTGATGTTCACAGGCAGAATTTGTTTAGCTGGAAGATGCTTAGGACTAATGGGGAACCAAATGCAAAAACAAAGGCTGGCACCATGGAGTGAGGAGAGCTATAAACTACAAACTACAGAAAATGTCTCCAAGAGACCTTAAAACTACGGGCTGGAGCTGCAGAGGAAGATGCATCCCCCTCATACAATCTTTTCTTTGTTCTCTGTTTGCATCTCAAGTCTGTAATATTGCAGGTCAGGGACTGCCTACACTCTGCAGCACAAACTGTAGAGCACAGCAGCATTCCCATCCCTCTGAACGGCCTTCAGGCACAAAAAGCCTTAAAAAAAATTGTGATTCTGCCGCCAATAATCCCCTTTGAAATATACTGGGCTAGGGTCCTGGAAAATGGGATGCTCATG
>NW_008238664.1:2438000-2438293 GCF_000691975.1 Corvus brachyrhynchos
TGAGAAGGCAATGCACCTCTGTTCCCATCTGCTGCATGACCAATTCTTTAGATGGAGACTGGCATTATCTGTGTATTTGTACAGCATCCAGCTCAGCGGACGCCCGCATGCTCCCAGCACCACAGTGACAATTATCTCCATGCCATGTCCTGCTCTGAGGGACAGTAGTGGCACAGCTCTTGGAAAGGGGTCTGCAACAGACCTCTCGACAGACTCTGCACTTGTGAGGAGCAGTGAGGAAACTGAGAAGCTGCTCTGCCGGCTGGTAATGAAGACAGCCCAGCAGCTCGCAG
>NW_008238664.1:2438320-2484927 GCF_000691975.1 Corvus brachyrhynchos
CACAGGGGAAGTAGCTGTGCCATCCCATGTCTCCTCCAGGCTCATTTTGTGGGAGAACCTGCCAATATCCATGCTGCTACAGAGGAAAATGAAACTTCTTTTGAATGTGATAATGTATTCAAGGCTGGAAGAGCAAGAAAAACAATTTTCTAGAGTTAATTCCAACCTAATGGTCATTTAAAATAATTGTGCTATGATCAACTTTGAAAAATGTTTCCATTTCCCATGTGTGAATCTCTGTGCTGGGCAGATACCTCTGAACAGAAGAGTTAAATCCTGAGTGCTACATAAGAGCTGCCACTGGGAACATAAGCCTTGTTACCCACACTAACAAATAATAAACCATTATCCTGGCACTCTCCACAACTGATGGTTAATTGATTAGTGCTTGGAAAATGCACTGGAAAATTACAGTGCTATAACAGAGCACAGGATTATTAACATTAATATAAGGGATAATTTTTTTCTAGTCTGTAATAATTTTTTCTCAACACAAGTAGGTACAAATTCGTTGGGAATGCCC
Source organism: Corvus brachyrhynchos (assembly GCF_000691975.1). Taxonomy (NCBI): domain Eukaryota; kingdom Metazoa; phylum Chordata; class Aves; order Passeriformes; family Corvidae; genus Corvus; species Corvus brachyrhynchos. Next base: position 2,438,844 of record NW_008238664.1, read on the forward strand.
TCGGCAAACAGAGGGCAAACAGCGGCTGCCAGCCCAAGGTGACCATGTGGTTTTGTAAGCAGAGGCAGAAAATATTCCTCCCATAAATGCCTGCACACAAATACACTGTAGGCCACACCCCAGAGACACAATCTCCCACTAACTTGCTCCCAGCCTTGCGCTGCTGTGTTTCACATAAGCTGGTAAGACTTGAGCAGAGAAGGATCCGCTGTGTTCTGGATTCACAGCAGAAGCTATCACAGGAGGATACAGATCATCAAAACCTATTTTTCTGGTTAGCATGATATGCTACTAGTTCAAACACTGGGTTTGAAACCAAACTGAAAAAAACTACAACAAACCCAAACTAAAAAGAAATGCCATGACCCAGACCTTGCTGATTAGGACAGTGGGTAGCTCCCCATCCAAGAACAGCAGGGCGATGCAAATCCTGCCATTTCAGTGAGCAGCAGCATTGGGCTCCCATGGAGCCATAGTCACTGCCAGCCTCAAAGATCTAGCTTGGCAGGAGGGACCTTGGCAACTCTGAGAGCTCTGGTGCCAGTCTGGGACTCCTGAGCTTTCTCTGCATCCTTATTCTCATAAATTCTGCCCAGCAGCTTCATCCCAAGTCACAGATCCAAGAAGCAGGTAGCCCAAGGTTCAAGTACCTGGATCATTTAGGGTCTGCTCCACAGCCCCAGACTTTGGAAATGTAAAGACTTTGGCTTTGTAGAAATGTGCTGTAAATCCCAGCCAGAAATTAAAGATGCTTGCCTTGAATTCAACTCAAGATTGGTTTTCAAATTCTAAATTAGCATTCGGGACTCATAAACCTCTATTTAACTGAAAAAAATCCAGCAAGGTCTACATGTTCCCTAATAAGTGATGGGATTGGCAACAACTGCTGCAGTGCTCTGGTCAGGAGGTGAGCAGTACAGGGTTGTGCCTCTGCGAAACAATGAATTTCTTAGAACTGACAAATAAATTAACTCAGACTTGGGTTCTTCATTTAATACTTGACAAGCATTCAACTGAGTGTTCCCAACTGAAGAAGCCCTCATTAAGGAGCTCAGCAAGGCCAGATGAACACTCTGGTGATACAAAGCACGACACCTTCCTACAGGACACAGATCTCGTAACAACCCTGCTGCAGAGCCCTGGGTGAGATACTCGCGTGTCATCTCCTCACCTGTGCATCCAGTTCCATGATGTGAGCTACTTTGTTCCAGCCAAATCCAACAAAGCGCCTGTCATACTCCGGGCAGTCCTTCCTCACGACGACGTATGGCTCAAAGTCTGCTTCCCACTCCACGCGGTAGGGGGTGGTGGCTGTTCGCCACTTGGCAAAATTTGTTGGCGCGTGCCCTTTCGTCCAGACGTGGTACCTGAAACAGATATAAACGGCAGGGATGTGGGGAGGCAATTAGATAGAAAACATCCTGGCGAGGCAACAAAATATTACCTGCTAGATGAAATGCTCAAAAATAAGGACATGAGGTTACAGCTCACATCATCATTTTCAGGATGATGCCTGCCGTTGGAGGCAATTTCTAGAACTATTTCCAGCACGCCTCCCAGAGCTCAATGCTTAAACACATCTAGTTGGTGAAGGATAGTGTGAAGACAGTACCTCATGCTAATGTGCGAAACAATTACACAGTACCCTGTCAGTTCATCTGCACTGCAAGTGCTGTGTCTTATTCCTAGCAACCAAGCAGCTGCATCGGTTGGTGCTCTAAAATTGGTGTGGAAACTGCAGCTCAGACAAGGTCCTTAAAATTAGCTATTTCCCCACCATGGTGATATTCACGATCTGTTTTATAGGCAATTTTATAATTTGCATGAGAGACACCTGCAGCTCTGGATAGATGTTCCATTTTATTAATTACAGTTATTACTATGGCAGGAACCAAGATGCATAATTACCTTAATAAGTACAATATTACATAAAGGCTTTCTGCTATAAGTTCTACATTGTGGGAAGTACTCCTGTGATCCTCAGAAACATAATCAATTTGATTTACAGAAAAAGATCCTTTTATATTTTGTTAATCTTGTTTAGGTCACAGCAGGTCTCTTCCTAGCACAGCTTGAATGCACCCCATTAGTGCCAGGGTCAATGACTCTCTCGCCCACTTATTTTACCACTTCTCCAAAAATCAATGAGACAAGCTCTTTCTGCAGATTCACAGATTAATTAACGAACCAAAGGCATAGCAGGTATCTGTATTACAACGCTGAGATAGATATGCAGCAGAAGGGACAAAACCAATGTCCTGCCAATTTGTAAAGTAAGGTACATTGAATTCAGAGGGATGACTCACATGCTGAAAGTGAAGGGATTTGAGCATCAAATATTGCAAAATTACAACATGACGTAATGTTTCCATCCCAGAAATTCTCATAACATTCTAAGCCACTGCTAAAAACAGGAATATAAAATCATAGCCTAGGAGTTTTCATTTGGACGTATTTGTATGGCTTGTAACAGGAGAATCAGAGGTGTTCAGCTTTCCTGACTCCCTGTTCAGGGCAGTGCAGGAAGACTGAATTATTAGGATGGCACTAGGGTCACAAGTAATGTACGGTCCTTTGTATGCTGCACTTCAAAACTGTAAACAGGTTGCATCACTTTCAGGTATCTCGCCTGGGGACCAGGAAAAACAAAACCCTTCTGTATTAAAAAAACTGGCAGTGAAATAATTCTCCAGAGATTATTAGAAAGCAGTGCCAGATTCACAAAGATGCTTATAATCCTTAATGCCCTTTGGAATCATCACCAAAAAATCTATCCCTATTCTTGGCCTCTTTTGGAGATGAGTGGCTAACCTACCCAGTCACTAGTGTGCAGCTATCTATGCTGGAAAAAAAAACTCCAGCAGTCACAATATGGGGTTTAAAATTATATAGGATTGTGGAGGGTGCTGTATCTTCTAAAATCCTACCTCCGGCATTTTGAAATTAATTATGCTAATAATAATAATGACTGCTAAACACTTATGAAGTGATTTGTATCTTCAAAGCCCCATACAAACTTTGGTAAATTGAGAGATTCCTGCAGAGAAACAGCCAAATGCTGCTGTTATTTTAGTAACACTCTCCCACTGATTTAAACAGGGGTAACAGGATACTAACCATAAAAAGAATTCAATTTCTTTCCACCCTTTTTGGAGATAGCAGTGTAAGCACCTATAGCAGCTCAAGTATAACCTCTGTGAGTCAAGAGAGCAAACCAGCAAGGAAAAATAAGTAATTGGGAAGAGACAATTAAGGGAAAATATGGAACTGGGATTGCAGGGACAAAACAAAGCGGAAAGGAAGGAGTAGACTTGATTGTACAAAACTGAGTAACAAGAGATTATTTACTTGCCTCTTCAGAGTGATTGATGTGAGTGGAAGGAAAGAGAAAGGCAAAAGGACGGCTACGGTCTGGACAAAGAGGTAAATGAGTACAGGATGCTCAAATGAGGTGTGCACACAGTAGTGACAGAAGAGTAATTAGACTGAAAACAAGACTTGTGCGAGGATTATCGGATTACATACATATCTGTACATACAGTATATATGGGTTCATACACAGATAATCTGCTGGAACTAGGTCTTGGTCAATGGCTAATTACACAAACTGTACTGCAAAGAAAGATAAGCAGGCACCACTACGGTGCCTCCACTATGGACGTGGAGGTCCATAGAGAGGAAGCTCCCATTAAAGGACGAGTCGTTTCCAACAGACTTTACTATCGGTGATGCAGTTGTGAGAAGAGGCTCACTGTGTATACTGGTCTTCCATCTCACAGGACAAATGAATAAATGTAATTTTCTGCTCAGGCCCTTTTCACTCAAGACATAAATACACACTGAATTTTAAGGCCACACTCAATCTGACTGAGTCCCTGGAGAACTTTGCGAAAATTGTGAACAACATATTTTTCACTACACTGGCTATTTTGACAAATCCAAACCAAGTAATTCAATCTCCCTAAAATCACAACGAGTTTCTTTCCCACGGTTCATGGAAATCAACTGGAACACACCACATGCCTTCCTCCTCCACTTTGGATCCAATGTTTCATTTTACTTGTGTTACTGATCGCTTTTATTTTAAATAAAATGTCAAAACTATAGCAAACTTTGCTAAAGCTAGCAAAATGAAGTAGTTATTCTTCTCAGAGTGTTCTTCCTCCTGGCCTTGTCCCCCTAAGCTTCCTGCTTCAGTGAGAAAGACGATTTGGTGAAGGAAGAACTTTCCCAGTTCTGTTCTCAGATGCTTAAACATTTTGCTGGATTGTGGATGCAATCAGTTAATTACTTAATCAGTTGTTGCTTTTTATGTTTTCTCAATATGATGATGCGGTTTCTCCTGTGCCTGGATGTGTGTGGGCAATACATTTGTGGCTCATCAGCTCTTACCCAGGCCCTGAGCAGGCACATCCTCAGCAGCACACACCCAGCCACCAGCTGCCAAGGGAGCCAGCAAGCCGGCACAGAGCCCCCGCTGTGGCGGAGGGTTTCACACAGCACACCTTGCCAGCCACAGATGCTCACTTGTCTTCTCTTTTCTTCTGCTGGTGACTGAGGGATGTAATCGAGAGCCGTTGTGTACTTCTTAGCTGCCCAGAGGTAGAAAAGGTCACCATTTCGAAAAGAGGTGACAAAAGCAATTTCAGTGAGGGAAAGATTGGAATCTATGGTGTGGTGTGAGGGAGTGGGATGCTGCAGGCACTCTCAGCAATCACTGTCACAGCAGTCCTCCCCAGCTCACTCCCACCTGCTCAGCGTCAAATTGCAGTATTATTAAAGCACCTTGAAGGTGCAAGTGGAAATTCTCAGCCCAGATTGCAGCTGCTTTGTGGCTGTTGATAGATTTGAGCAACGAAATGAGCCAAAACAAACAAATTGTAAAATGTATCCTACATTAATACGTACACCACTTACAGACTGCATGTCCTTCAATTCTTATTTAACCTTGCTTTGGAAAAACTCCCACTGACGTTGAAGACATTTTTGCCTGAGTGAGAGTTGAGAAAGGATTTGCAAATCCAGCTGTGTACATAACACACCAACATGCTGTATAGCTTGAAGATGAAATCTGGAGTGGAAGGCCACCACTGTGCAGCTGAATACTGGTGGAATGCAACATCTGAAAATCCTGAGGGTGTCATTTTCCACCAGAAGGACTTGTTCTCTAAACTACGGGAGAGACAACTATTTTCTACCAACAGATGTCTTGTTAATTTTTATGTCTTTTGACTGTTAAAGAATGATGGCAGAGGGAAAGGTGCTTGCTCTATCAGTATCCTCAAGTAATTTTCCAGAGGCATGCCTCTCTCCGTCGCCTCAAGTTTCTATTTAAGGCAGTCACTGGCAGAATTCTGACACTGGTCAGAATTATGTTTTCCAGACTCAGTCATGTCTGCTATGACATGTGCATGCAACCATATGAGGGAAGGGTGGCTGCTGCAACAAGAGAGATGTGTAATATAGGGAATGGGAAAAGTGTGAGGAAAGCTCTAAAGTAAGAGAAGGATGGGAGAGGTATGATATTGAGCTCCTCCAGCCATGGATAATGCCTAGCTTTTTCATGGCTTTTATCTCTAGATCTCAAAATACCACAAAAAGGAGAGGTGAACATTGTTACCTGTATTTCAGAGATGGAGAACAGAGATGTAAGAAAGCAAAGTGATTCGTGTAGCACCTCTCAGCAGGGCAGCAGTGGAGCTGAGAAGAGAACGCAGGTCTCCTAAGCCCCCTCTCTGTGCAACATCATAAGGCCATATTGTACTCTTCCCATCACTGAGATGCTTTACAAATGTCTGCTAATCAGACCTTACCACACATACCCAAGAGATGGCTAACCCCTGGTAGCTGCATTTTAAAACTGAAGAGTCTGGCAGGTAATAGAAGTGACTTGTTCACAGCCACAAAAGGAGTCTGCTTCAGAGAGGAGCTCCAAATTTAGGTGTTCTCTGCTTCTTAGCCTCTAGTCAGAGTACTCTCTTACCTCTGCATGGAGGAACTCTAGGTATTTAAGCAGCTGTTTCACACTTTAAAAGAGCATAAGACAAGCCTGCATTTGTTTTTCCAGTAAGGAAGAGAACCAATGAGCAGAGATACATTGCTTTTAGTCACATAAGAAGACACAGCTACCCAGACAGTATTTGGCAGCCAAAAAGTAAATTACACGCACTTGAGTGTAACGGTCATGCTGATTTTGAAGCACAATAAAAAAATGATGAAAATAAAACAAATTTGATTTAACAAGTGAAGTCCTTCAGTAGAGGACTGTAATATGAGATAAAATGCTGAGCTTACAGACAGAATATATCCATGTGATTCTGTTCACTGCCTCTCTATGAAAAGGGAAAAAAATTCCAATAAGTTTCTTAATGCAGCTGACAGTGAGAGAGAAGAACATAAAAAAACAGAGATAATGACCACAGGTTCAAGAGTACTTTCCATTACCTGAATGTAAAGAGGGTTCCCATGTCCAACATAGATAACAGCTCTGCTTTTGACTTGGGGAAGGAGAGGCGGTAGCGTAGAGTCTCAAAGGCAGGTACAATCAGAGCTTTCTTGGTGTTAGCTAGGTCTAGCTGGATGACAGACTTCCTGGCAAAGAGAAACAACAAACAAAAGCAGGAAAATTTTCAACTGAACAGATCACCGGGCTTTTCAAAATAAAGTGCAGAAAATGGGCAGTTAGATACTGCAAATATAACTATGGCCCATATCTTTTCCTACAGGTGCTTCAAATTTTCTTCTCTTTTTGGTCCGCTGCTCTAAGAGCAGGGAGAGGAACAGAATTCCTAATGGGCTTGTGTGTCTGACTGATCAATGCTGCCCTGACAGAGAGTGTTGGCAGCAGAGAAGAGCTGTACACTGGATGGACTGGGACACCTCTCTTTTTCCTTCCTTGCGCTGCAAGTTGTCCAGTGCAGAGACTGTTTCGGTGCGTGCGTGTGTGTGCACAAACGCATTTCACACAGCAGGGCTCTTTTCCAGGAAGGGGCCTTGGGACGACTGTTGCAGCAGAGGAGCAGCTCAGCAACCTCTCATCCTGCCTGCCAGAGGTGTTCAGCCCATTATTTCCTAACAAACTAAAACTCAAAGAAAAAAAGTTACTTTTCCATCCCCCAACTGAATCTTACTATGCCTGTCATTAGAAATAACTCTGTCTCAATTTTCCTTTCATTATCTCCATATTTCATACCAGAAATATGTCTCTCTCTCCCTGTCAAAGTCAGTTCCCCTTAACAGGATTCACTGTCCTGACTTTTATGTTACTGCAACAAGCAATCAAGGACAATGTTGACAAGCAGCAAACTCTCTACAGCCTTTTAAGTTGAAGGAATTGGGATCACTGTCCTAATAACAGAAGGACCAAACAAACCATTTTTCTAGGCCCAGAATACCTAGAATTCATTTATACTGCTGTCAGAGAAAAAGAACACGAGCATGACTACTTAATGAAATCTGAATTTTAGGGAATTCATACCACCCTATAGGCCTGTTCTATAAAAAGCAATCTGTTCTCAGCTCCTTACTGCAAAGTTTGCATTGTTTGAAGAGCCCCTGACACATTCCAGTTAACTTTTCACAACTGAAGGATTCTAACAGCATCTTATCATAATTGGTTTTGTACTTTCTTCACTAGCTTCTCCCTCACCATCACTAAAGGCCAAGATACCTGTACGTCAATAGATGACTCCTTCACAATCAGCATTTGTGACCTTCCAGAGTTGTTCAGCAGTGCCAGTCTCTATGATGCTTTTAAATGTTCCTTCCCTTTCACACTTCTCTGAGAGCAGGGGATACTAATATAGTTTCTTTTCCAAAATCGAAGGCTTTCTGGTCTCTGTGCAATCTATCAGCCTTGAGCAGTACAGCTTTGGGGATTCAGTTCTAGGAAGGAGCAGGTAACATTTGTAGTGATGCTCATCCTTTGGGCTCTGCAAGGAAACAGCAGCTTCCATTTATGGCTGTTACTATAACTTTGTTTTATGGAGAGCTCAAAAGGCCCAGGCAAAATTCAGGGCCTTGCTGTGCTTGGCACTGTCCAAGAGTAGGAAACAATTCTGCCCACCAAAGTTTACAGTCTGAAGCTGACCAAAGCTGAAGCAGGCACAGCTATCAAGCACAAGTAGCAGCAGAAACTGTCAGACAGAGCAACCTGTGTTGAAACTAGTGTTGAACGTGACTTCTCTAAGATATGGGATATAATCATAAAAATGCTGTTGATACGAGCAATCCTTTCTGCACACTCCCTTGCTGTTCTCGTCACCTGCAAATTTCGTACAGTTGTCAATGCCTGGCAACTATTGGAAGGAATAAATGATAGTACCTTCATGAAGAAATCAAAAGGCAGAGGGAACAAACCGATAGAAGAGCTTGAAATCACTTGCACTGTCAAAGGTCAAAATGAAAAGTGAGGTAAGTGAAGAGAAACAGAGGCCTGGAAACCAGATGCTTGAAGTGCATACAGTCAAACACAAAGTACTGGTGGGGATACTTCCAAAGTGAAATAAAGTAGCAGGATATTCTCTGCAGAAATATTTTCAAGAGACATGTGAGCATCTGAGGTGCATGTTAGTGTGGTGGGTTGACCTTGCCTGGACACCAAATGCCCACCAAGCCACTCTCAGCACTCCTTCTCTGCTGGATAGGGGAAAGAAAATAAGATGGGAAACAACTCATATGTTGCAGTAGGGCAGTTTACTAAAGCAAAACTCAAAGGTTGAGTGTGCACCAACAAAGAGAAGAATAAAAGATTTTATTTTCTCCTTCCCATCAAGTGATGTCTGGCCACTTCCAGGAAAGTTGGGCTTCAGCACATGTAGTGGCTGCTCCAGAAGGCAAACATTCTAAATAACCAGTGCCCTGCCTTCCTCCTCCTTTTTTTAGCTGTTATATCTGAGCTGACATCATATGGCATGGATTTTCCCTCTACTCAGTTTGGCTCAGCTGTATTAGTTGTGCCCCCTCCCAAGATCTTGCCCACTCCCACATGGGGGGCACACTGATGGAGAGACAGCGCTGATGCTGTGCCAGCACTGCTCAGCAGCAGCCAGAACACTGGGGTGTTACCAACACCTTTCCAGCTACCAATGCAAAGCACAGCACTGTGGGGGATGCTGTGGGGAAAGGAACTCCTGCTCAGCCCCAACCAGCACAGGTGGTAAGGTCAAAGCGGAGGGGCTCTCCAAAGCAGAGCTGGGAGTTGAGACACGCTCAGACAAGAAGCCCAGCAGCACTGATCTCTGAGTAGAATCACCTGCCCTTGATGTGGACTTGGTGACATACACGACTGATGCAAAGGGAAGAAGGAATCAGTGATGACATCCAGATGTTGAACCTGAGTGACAAAGGACAAGAGAGGCCATTTAAACTGTGATAATGGCAGGGAGGACTTGGTAGAGAAAAAAATGCCTTCCATTTTCTTCTGATAGCTTGGCTGGTGGTCTGTTCCTTGGACAAACAGCTGAAAATCTAACTTGTTCCCACAGGAAGCAAATCTACCTTTTCATTTTCTATGGGGTGACTTTTTCTCCTGTTTTGAGTGGAAGTGCTATTTGCTGGTTGACTGGTTCTGTTACACTTTAGGAATAGAAATATTTTCACTGTTGGTGTTGCCAGATATGCAGAACACAATGTAGGGAATATGTTTCTGTATTTTGCAAGCTAGCACTGGGTAAACCATGTAGCACTATCCTTATGAGGGCTGTTTTCTGGATTCAGTATCCACCTTCTTTTTCTGTCCTTTTCCCCCAAGCCCCAAAACAAGGATTTATGACTATGAAGAGCTCTCTTTGTGCTAGTGTTGTCCAGGAAACCATTTCCCAGGTACCTTTGTGTTCAGATCCGATGTGTGTCATTCTGACACACTGAAGGTTGGGTTAAATTTTAAATCTAATCAACCGTATTTTTCACAAAGCAGTGAAGAAATGAATCTTAAATCACAGGAGTCTCCTCACGGGTTGAATGAACTCCAGCATGTTGATATCAATCTTCTCATCTGCATAGTTCTTTTCAAAAATTAACACAGAATTCTCATCCTCATGGAAGTAGATACTAATATCATTCCCACTTCTGGAGGATAGAGAAGCTCTGACACAGAAAAGTCAGCAACCTAATCCTAAAGCACTGCATTCAGTAAGTAAAAGAAAAAAAAGAAGAGTCCATTAACTCAAATTTGCTTCCACCATCAGGACTCGGTAAGTGGTTGGTTGGAGGTAACAAATATGGCAATCACTGAGCTTGTGGTAAGAACTGGAGAGTTGTCAGCCCACTGTCAAATTCATTAGAATGCTCTTCTCTGCAAAAGCAATGAATTCATAGACTATAAAGGCAACCAACAAAAAAACCCCAATAGGCATAATATGAACTATCTCCCTTGCTGAGATGCTGAAAAATAAGCAGAACTACTGCACAGTGTTGTAGGGGACAGGTATAAAACCTGTGGATGGAGACTGGATGCCGGGTCCCACTTCATGCTCAATGTGTCACTGGAAGCCAAGGGCACATTTCACACAAATGTGTCAGGAAAGAACTTCAATGCTAGCTGTGACACCTGTAGATGAGCAGCCTGTCTGGCTCTTTTATGTTAGAAGTCACTGTAGGATGACCCAAACACCTTACTTGCAGCAACTAAAAGGAGCCTTTACCTTTGGGGCAATGACAAGACAACCTTAATAACTACAGTAAACAGGAAATCTTAGCATGATACATTTCTTTCCTTTTGTACTTCACAGAAGACTAAGGCAGGACTAAAAGGATGTTTAATGCAGATAAAAACCCTGAAATGGTTTTACTTAGCAGCTGTGAAAAAGCTCAATTAATGCAAATCTAAGTGCAAAGCAACAGATAAATAAAGGGATAGGTAACCACTAGCTCCATCAGCTTCTCCTTCAAAACTGTTGTAACCTTCCACGTATGACACCTCCAAAATATGTTGAAAATATTTTTCAAAATTCCTTTCTTTCTGAGAATACATTATCTGCAGAGACACAATATGTAGTATATGTAAATCAGCAAACTTTCATTGAGAGGGACTTGCCTGGCTTATCCTGTACAAAGTGATGCCTGAAATACCACACTATCTCTGTTTGTTTATGGTTGTTCTATCTGAGGAAATGAGGATGAAAATGTTTTATGTCTCTCTAACAAACAATTGCTGCCATTCAGACAGATAGCACTAATCAGCTGTTTGCAGAGGCAGTGGGAACAGTCAATGCAGAAAGACACAGGGTATCCATATTTAAAATAATCTCACCTCCCTGCTACTTTGCTTAGAAAAATCATTACTGAAAAAGCAACAAAAGCCTCTAGTCCACGTGCAAAAAAAAAAAAAAAAAAAAATCCAATCATTTTTTAAAGAGCTGGTAGTAGCAGATTAGCAACTTCAATATTCCCAGGCAAGAGAGACTCACAGTCAGAGCTAAGGTGGTATGGGCCTTAAAGAAGGCTGGCAGGGTGACACAAAGTCTCAGATGCAACAGCTCTCAGAGAGAATCTCTTTTTTCTCCTGAAGCATCACCAATGGTGGCAGCATGGTGCATTTAGTTCTGTAATACAATATCGCCCTATGAGAATTATTTCTGTGGTTGTAGTATCTCAAGTAAATGGTGGTACTTCATTCTGTCTTCTCTCCCTTTCATTGCTGGCTCCCATCTGTGCACTGTGAAGCAGCATGGAAGAACAAGTTCCTTTTTTAGCCCTAAATGCCTGTATCAACAGCTGCCATCCTTACTGTGTCCAGCACCGATCTGAAGAAATGTACCAGTATGCAACACTGACACAGAAGAAGAGAGGAATGAAGAACAACTCTTCCTCCATGTATCTAGAGACAGCTAACGTGTGCAATGGACAGAATAATTCTGGAGTGCTCATAGCACAAGCTGAAAAGCCTTTAACAAAGTAAGAGGGAAACAAGCTGACACAGCATGCTAATACTTCAATGATACAACTTTGAAATTCGGCATCTTGAAAGCCATAGAATGCTTTGGGTTGGAAGGCACCTCAAAAGGTCACCTAGTCCATCCTCCCTGCAGTGAGCAGGGACATCTTCAACTAGATCAGGTTGCTCAGAGCCTCATCCAGCCTGACCTTGAATGTTTGCAGGGATGGGGTACCCACCACCTGTCTAGGCAACCTATACCAGTACTTTGCCACCCTCATGGCAAAAAAATTACTCCTTGTGCATCATCTAAATCTACCCTCTTTTAGTTTAAAACCACTCCCCCTTGTCCTATCTCAACAGGTCCTGCCAAAAAAGTTCGCCCCCATCTTTTTTATACGCCCCCTTTATGTACTGGAAAGCCATAACAAGGTCTCCCTGGAGCCTTCACTTCTCCAGGCTGAACACCCTCAACTCTCTCATCCCTTCCTCATAGGAGAGGTACTGCACCCCTCTTCATACTAAATTTGGCCCTGTACACGTCTTACTGAGTTAAGCCTGAAACAAAGAAACTCCTCCATAAGTTTATGATACCAGAAGGCATATTTTCCTTTACATTCCAAAGCCCCAGGTTTATGAACTGACAGGGAACACCTACAGGCAGGCCCTCACTGGAACACTTCGATCAACTTTTACGAAATTAGAACAGAGATGAAAAGCAAAACTGGTCAGGATAAAGGAACTGACATCCTCCTGTCTGGCCACAGGGTGTCCTCCTTGCTCTATGCTTTGGCCTCAGATGACCAGCCTCTGCAGGGGAAAAAGGTCTTCATTAAAAAAAAGCCCAATTAATGGATCAGAAGTCTGTAGTTTGCTCAGCCCAACCTGCTCACATGCAGTATGATACAATACACATTGATGTTACTCCTCCCAGTTTCCTTAGAACAATTATTTTGCCTTGACAGGCGCTGGCACTGCAGTCATATTTTTGAGCTGGTTAGACTCATCACCCTCTTTTCAAGATAAGGAACTGGTTTAAGAATGTGTCACACAGACAACAAGTTCAGTAATGCTCTGCATTTTTTTCCGTCACGGACATTAAGAACCAGAAGTGTTTAGAGAAACTGCCTGGTTCACATCTCTGCTAATGAACGATGCTCTTGGACATTTAATAATACTTAACCCAGTTCAACTTTCAAATTGGCTCTCCTGCTGCGTTGAGGGGATTATTCTAATGGCTAACGAGGCTCACATTCAGACCTGGGTTTTTTCTTTCATAACCATTTTGCTTTACTTTCCAGTTACAGTCCCTTCTTCTACTCCAAAAGCTCTTGTGCCTTGCTGGGCATTGTAACACCTCAAATATTTATAAGCTGCCGTTTCCAGATCTGCTCAAACTGCTTTGTTTTGGGAGTATGTGAGAAGGGTGGGGTGTGGAGAGGCTCAAATCACAGGTGACAGTGGGAATTCTCTCACAGTCCATTACCTGAGGTACTCGTAGAGTCCATACATGGGCAGGAAGTCGATGTCAGACAGAAACATGTATGGTGTGCTGATGTGCTTCATGGCCACATTCCTGAGCAGGTTCACAGGGTAGAACTGCCCCTCCTTGTACACGATGTGGTAACCAACATTGTGGCGGCTCATCAGGACTTCTGAGCCCTGAGCGTAGCGCAGGAATTGCTGGGCTTCTGCATCGGAAAGGTACAGTGCCAGGCTGATGGGACCTTCCCAGTGCTTGCAGATGGCTTCAAGCATCTGGAGCCTGAAAGAGGAAGGGTGAGAGTAAGAAAAAGCTATTTCCCTGTCTGGGGCTCTGTTGCCTGGGTTCACCTGATCAAATGCAGGTATCTTTCTCTAAGTGAGACAGATTGGGGACACTTTATATGCAGTGGAAAGCAGTAAATATTTCTACAGCATAATTCATTATTTAAGATGATAATTTGAGGTCTCCTTCTGGACAGATGGACTGCACCCTGGATATACCTATTTCACTAAAACCACTGTAGCCTAAGATGGCCCTAGATCAGATATACACATCCACAACTCAGATACCTAAAGCACCATCATTTTCTGTCTAAAGCTTTGATGCTGCAGGAAAACCCACACAGATAACAGGACTTATCTGATGGGAGCTTTGAGCAGTTGCGGGGATCTGTCCATGTGGATCTACTTACAGGACAGGAGGCTCATAAACTTCAGCAGTGTCTAGTGCCCAATTCACATTCCAGGTCAAGCTATTCCCACAAAGTAACACACTACAGTGCTCTTCAATCAGCTTGTGGAGGACAGAAGTGTACACACCCACAGACCGTTTTACCTCCTGTTTAGGAAAACCTTCCCCAAAGTTTTGCAAGGCAGCTACTCAGATCTTAAAGGCTGTTAAAAGAGAGAGGTCAAGGGGATACTGACTTAGGTGAACATGTGCATTAACTAGAAGAAGGCTCACTGTCAGGGAAAGGGACAAAAGGATGACACATCGATAGAAATGGGATTTACTGTTTGTAGGGAGTAAGGAGAGGAGGAAGGACAGATGTGGCATTGCTGTGGAATAGCAAAAGAACATTTCAGACAAAACCATCATTAAAAGTACCAAACTGTATATGTTTTAGTACTATCTCAAATTTCATTAAATCATTTTTTAACAGGTTGTATTGATGTGTATTTTTAAAAAATTCCAGCAGTTACAATGCTATTGATGAAATTGACAATGAAAGATTTCATATGCAAACATAAATCAAACCCAACCTGGTCAAAACCGTTTAAGCACTTTGGGTAATTTATTGCCTAGAGATTGAGATGTGTCACCCCAAAATACAGCAAGGACTGTTTATAAAGCCTCTTGATTTAATATGAAAGGAAATTACCTATGCAGCCTAGCCAGATACTCTATTAAAAACTGGAAGAGTAGATGATGCAAAATTATTATCTTCACTCTGTTCCAAATCCACATTACTGGATTTTTCCTATTAATATTTATACAAAACACAAGAAAAGTTTCCTGCATTATCATAATCTGAGAAAATAATTTCCCCCTCCTACTATCTCCCTAAGATTTGCAAAATAAAAGAATAATATACTCATACCAGTAAACACACAGTCTGACTTAACACTAATAGCTTTTTCCTGCGTTTCTGAATGATTGTGAATGATACCAAGATGATATAATCATTTTTTCTTAGATATGAGATATTACCTTTCTAGTCTACACTTGGTACATCATTTTCTTTTCATCTGTTTTTGAAACAAAGGCTATTATCAGCCCGAAACATACAGCTGAATTTGAAACACAAATCAATATAAAAATATCTAAAAGGCACATAACGGGTCTACAATTTTGATTACACAAATAATAAATAGGAAAAAATACATTTTTTGCCTTTTTCCAACATAGTGGAAATCTGTTAATCAGGAGACTCCAATCTGTCAGCACTCAAATTTAGGGCATCCTTTTAAAAATGGAAAACTTACCTAGTAAAATATGCAGCAAAATTCCTTTTAAGGACTCCACGCAGTGGACAAATGGCATACATAACTTACTGAAACAGCACACCTGATAATGCAAAGCTTTTCATGATAGTGAAGTGGAAACTGGGTTTTGGTGGTACAAGTTCCCAGCTGGACACCTCAGTACGCTTCAGAATACTCCATTTTACTGCGTTGTTCTTATTGACAGGCCCTACTTCCATAAATTTGATACAGGGACTGCTAGCTGATCCTCCATAATCGCCTCTCTGTAGGTTGTTAAGTCCCCTTTGACCACAAAACTCAGAATTATGAGTTTCTCAGCACAACATGACCAACCTATTTTGGGTTCTTTTACCTGTCTTGAGGAATGCGTTCTCTTAAGGACTCCAGAGAAAATAAACATACTGCTGTACTGCATAATAATGAGACAATCATTTAGTTGGTAAATTTTTTAAAGGTCTGCTCAGCTAAGTGAATTTTGCTGGAACTCAATTGTTCTGTGAGATTCTTTATTTTTATTTTTCTTCTTAAGAATACTCAACAGATTTCAGACTCGTTCTCACTCAGATTTCAAGCAGTGTATTGCTAATCACGTCTTTCCTTTTCCCCATTCTGACCTCACATTTTTTTAACTCCTACTCTGATTTCTGAACCCCAGGTAAATATTGAGCCTTAAAAGGCTGCCTAGCCACAACACCTGCAGGAAAATCACAGTGAAGCAACCAAGCCATTATTCAAGGAAATGTCATGTCAGTGCAATAGATGATAATCACCCAATAATGAGCAACACTGAATGAAGTCTGTCTCAAAGCTTCCATCTAAAGACAATAATGTTAGCCCCCAAACTGCATCCCTCTCTTCCATTCCTCAAGCCTAGAGGACAGGCAAACCTAAGTCTGTCATGACAGTCATGTCAATCTCACCTCCAACAGGGCTATGGGAGGCGCTGGGAGTTGGTTTTTTTTGCTTTTCCTCATCTCTGATTATCATTTCAAAGAATAATTCGGGACTGTAGTGTACAGGACATTGTTTATGCACATGTCATCTTACATCTGAGACACTATTCTTAAATGTCTACAGTTGTGCAGGAGGAGTTTAATAAAACTGGTTTAAAGAAGATAGAGAAAAATAAGGTAGTAACTGAAAGATGTGAAAGAAAACAAAGCAGCTAAGCAGTTCTTTGGTATGATATTATTTATTGATTTTAGCTGAAAGAAAGTATTTCCAACCCAAATCAATAATTTATAGCAACACACCAGTGAAGTAGGGAAGATTTTTGCTGCACAGTACCAGGACGGCTGTTCTTCCTGAATAAAAATGTGTGGTTCTGTCTATCAATAAAAACATGTGCCCCAGTGAGGATCCAGAAAGGGAAACAGATGCTCAGACTTTGCATCAGTGCCAGTGAATCAGCACTGAGCCCCAGCTCATTCTTTTTAATTAAATTCTGGGGGGAAAAATATACCATGTGCACACACCGGCTTCACTAATTTACTGTGGCACTCACTCAGGGTCTGGCTTAATTTATTTCTTTAGTTTTTTACTCAAAGGTTTGTGAACACTTAAGAAATGTTTCCTCAATTAAAAATCAATAGAACAGACAATAATGTGCACAGCAAATCATAACACAATGTGCAGTGCTGAGGCACCAGTGGAACAGAACACCCCTCATTCATTTCTGTTTGTTTTGAAAACAGGCTGTAAATGTTTTGTTGATCTCAATTCCTGTAACCCTCCTGGAAAACTGCTGACCTTCTACTAGCGTAGCAGTGGTGTAATTCACATGCCGTGTTATATTCTGGATGTGCTATGCTGAAGGAAATGGTCAGTTTCTGGATAATACTCAAGGAGTTCTGTTTTGTTTTGTAACCTGCTCTGATAGCAATAACTACAAAGTTTGGACTAGATTTGAACTGAGAAGCCGGAGGAAAAAAACCAAACTGACAATTACAAAATTTCACAAAGCTGGCTGATCCAGACTGCACTTTCAAGCTTCTGAAAAATGACAAACTAATTTCAATGGTGGGAATCAGAAAGGTACAGGTGGAACTTGTCACGAAATGGATTTTTTTCCACAAATGAAATACCAGTTAAATTCCACTCCACGTCAGAACTAAAAGCTGAAATGTTCTTCTGAGAATCAACATTTGGATAAAGATGCAATGACTCTGCTCAGATGGGAGATTTCTCATTTCACACTAGCACAGTAAAAAAAAAGTATAATTTTCAACTTCCTAATTTGAAATGGGAATATTTAGTTCTGATTCTTACTGTAGGAAAAATCACTAATTGAAATTTTCTGCAAAGAAAATGCCAATGAAAGCAAAACTAACATCCTCTAGGGCAGAAAAACACATGCAAAAACTTGGGTCAGCTACAACTGCTCGCCTAATTCTATTACGAACATCTCCTGTTTTTTCTAAGTTGCTGCAAAACTCCATGAACTAATAATGCCTGACAATCCCAACAAGCAAAAACTCCTGCAGCTCCAGCAGTCTCTACTCATGTAGAGTGTGTGCACTGTACATACAACATCCAAGTTTCTATGAAATTGCATTTTTTCTCTCTCCAAAGCATTCCATAGTTAGATTTCCCTGTAACAAAACACTGTTTCATGCTTCCAGATGAACAGGAGGTGCTCCCTACCTGTCCATGGACAGTTGTGCCACCAGTGTTACATCGGTGTTGTCTGAAGCAGGCTCGTACTCGTAATGGAGAAAATACAAATGAGTGCGATGGACGGTGAAGCGTTCCCGACGGAATTCATAGCATAGGTCATCCTCGTCCAGCTCAGACAGCTGCTTCTGGAGCTGCAAGGAAAGAGGGAACATAAACACCATTTCCTTGTGAATTATTTTAGCAAATCAGAGAGAACCAGGAGGCTGGGAACTTGCAGAATGATGCAATGAGGAATGGAACATACAGAGTAGCAGGGTTTTCCTGAGCCTCTTGTTACTGCACAGGAGACTAGAAGGAAGGACTTACAAGTAAATTCATAACACAGAGAGGACACTGTATTATGGTCTATATATTCTATATATTACCTGTATTACGTACTTTCAACATCCAGACTAGCCATGAAACAGTGAACTATCACAAGATGAATAATCATCAAGTTTCAGTCAGTGCTCCAATGTGATGCATATTTTCATCCTTACTAGAAGCAGTGTTTCACACTAGTCACAGACATACTCCACTAGACAACACTCAGCAGCAGACTCAGCACTGAGAGATGCCCATTCTGCTGCCTCTTCTGGAGAGCAGTAACTGCTGCTACCAGCATGGACAGACAGCTGGAAAAGTAATGTCTTAAACTGATCATTACTCCTTCTCTTGAGAATGATGTTCTTTTTACTGCAGAGGTGCCAGAATTAAGCTTACACTTTTAATTGGAAACCTGGAGGATGGTAGATAATTTCTTGGCTCCCTTGAAAACCAAGCCCCTTCAAAGTCAAAATGGGCATCTCGAGGCAATCCAATCCCAAGTCTCTTAGACGTGTAGCTTTAAGAGAATAAAGGTTTAGCTCTGGACAAAGGTAGCAGTGAAAAACTGACCAAATGTCTATGCAGCTGACCAATTCCATTCCTAAACTAATTATTTTGGGGGTTGGACTACACGATCTCTTAAAGGTCCCTTCCAACCCAAACTATTCTATGATTATATGATTCTATGATTTTAAAGCCAAACATCTAGCTAGGCTATTGAAAATGCATTAATTTGAAAGGAAAAATCAGTCATACCCGCAGTAAAATGCTATAAAGATGAAATTTTTTTATGGTTTTAACATGTGAAATTGAGTTCATTGTCTGTTGCTCTGAAATGTAGGTTACTAATAAAGGTATCATTTTTATATTTAATTTCTTAAAAGTATCCTATAAGAATAGCCGATTAGTAAAATATTCATCAGCAAATGAGAAAAATACTCATTTTATAGGAATTTTACAAATTTTGACAAAAAGCACAGTGTACCTCAAAACTATTTCATTAACAAGATTATTGTAGACATCTTTTTGTCCTGCTCAGAATGATTAAAGTAATAGTTTCATGATCTTGAAGAAAAAAATATGGAAAATGTAGATATTTTTTATTCTGATACTGTGTTAAGAAGAGCTGTTGTTCTTGGAACTATAAGCATAACGGTTGCCATTCAGAGTGCTTACAGCTGAATGTTTTCTTGTGAAATAATGGAATGGAATAATTCCTGATATTTTCCTGTACATCACTCTATAATCTTTTTCTGAATAATGGAAGTATCTACTCTGATTTCAATGAGTTTTGGATCAGGCTGTCATTCTTTTCTGCTATTGTTCTTCACGGATCTTAAAACACCCCTCAAGAGGGACTGCTTTTAGAAAGATGAGAGTCTGAATCTTGACAAATCTTTACTCAGGCAAAACTTCTATTGATGTCAAGATCTCTTTTAGGTGGAATAGAAATCAGGAGTTCTTTTACGTATCCTTGGAGTTTCATTCTTTCTGCTTTACAAATCATCATTCAGCTGAGCCTGCACTCTATTTTCTAAATCACATTCAAATAATACTTGAATTAAACTCAATATTTACATCAATGACTAGAAAGTGTCTCATATCTTTCTGTCTCTTTTTTGAAAAGGGACATTAGTGTGCCCTTAACAGAATTATTAAGGAGATGATGGAAATTTAAATGGTTAAAACAACAGCAATGCACATTTTAGGGGTACCTTACTATCCTTCTGAATGTACAAATGACCATGCTAGAAGACTTTAATGGCACAGCAGTTATTAATCAGGCAGTCACTGAATAATTATCAGATTGCATTTGGGTTGAAAGCTAAGAGGCTATAAATACTTAATTATGAGTTCAAGAATAACACTTGGAGCTAAAGTATGGCTTTGTGCACTACTGAGCCCTGTGTGGGAGAAGAGGAGACACAGTTTCTCAGGAGTCCCACCTTTTTGATGGTGAAACTCACCAAATCACAAAGTTGGTGATGGAGGTGAAGGAGAGCAGCAAACAGCAGAAGATCCCTTCTGCTACAGGGAAAAGGAAATCTTGCTTTTTCCACTGCATTGTGTAGGGTCAGGGCTTTTTTTTGGTCCTTCCTCCTGTCCAAAGAAGGGCAATAAAGCTGGTGATGGGTCTAGAAAACATGTTTTATGAGGAGTGGCTGAGGGAACTGGAGTTAGTCTGGAGAAAAGGAAGCTCTGGGGGACCTCACTGCTCTCCACAACTACCTGAAAGGTTTTAGTGAGGTGATGGTTGGTCTCCTCTGCCATGTCTCAAGTGAAAGAATGAGAAGAAATGGCCTTAAGTTGTGCCAGGGGAGATTCAGATCAGATATTACAAAAAGTTTTTTCACTGAAAGAGTGGTCAGGCATTGGAATGAGTTGCCAGTGGATCCACCGTCTCTGAAGTGTTCAAAGGATGTCTGGATGTATCAGCTGGGCTTATGGTTTAGGGGTGATTATGGTGGTGCTGGGCTGACAGCTGAACTAGATGATCCTGATGGTCTCTTCCAACCTTGACCATTCTGTGTTTTTGTCCTGTCAGACGTTTCCTGAACTTGCTGCTATGGTGGCAGTCACAGGACATTTTATACACAGGTTTGAAATGAAGAATGTTAAAGATGCTAAACATTCAAATGACAGGAAATTGCCTAAGAGGATACACATATATCCTTATCTCTGAGTTATATAAATAACTCGTGTTATTTTTTTGTTACACGATCACATTAAATTTCTCTAGTATAATCTTTTCTACATATTATGTGGATCCATTATTTAAAGACAAAGAACTCTTAGCTTGGTTTAAAGTTTGCTCCCACATTATGTCTTCTTGAAAAGATGTGTTTGTAATGGGAATGCTGACAGATCTATGCAAACAGATGCTTAAATACAGTACACAATCAAAATAAGGACCTTAGTATCAGCTGAATTTGATAAAAAGATGGCATCCCCATTATGGATGCCTCCATTATATTGATAATGATATGTCTAATACAGCAAAGATTTCTCAGCTGTAGAGAGACAGAATGTATTCTCATAGGCAAGTACCTGCTTAGCAAAGATTCTGTGTTTCTACAGGAGTTTCAATGCTAAGGCTACTTGCCACTGAGCTCGTGGGAAATGTCACCTCTAGGAAACACTCTCACAGTTGAAGAATGTATTCTTATCAGACTGTGTGGGGTAGAGGTTCTCTCAGGAAATACTGTTGTGGGAAACAAACACATGCCTTCATTAGCATCATGGTGCTACTTGGTTCAAAAATAAAAATGGCAACCATGCCATGCATAATGCCAAAACAAAGAGTCAAATACCTAAAGAAATATGGGCTAAATTATTTCTCTGGGCAACCAGCTGTGGCAAGGGATCAGGCTCCATCTCAGAAAATGTAGTCTTTGAAGCTAGGCTGGCCAGAGAAACAACTTAGCCTTGATCTTCCAGGTCTACTTGTCTAACACATTTCTGTGAGATGAGGTGTTTGGCATCTGTATGACAGATGGCAGATCCATATGATACATGGCAACACAACATGTACCTCTCACTGGCAAACTGGTTACTCTGCTCACGAATCTTCCTTTCTAAGGCTGTTCCTAATGTAAGCAAATCTGTGATTGGCTTAGTTTTTTAAACTGCTGTGTCACTGAAACAATTGACTTCCCACCAAAATCCAGGACTTCGTATCAGATGAGATCGATTAAAAATCCAAGATCAGGTATCTTCTGAAGGATTAGATATTAAAAAAAGATCAAAGCCCCCCAACAAACAATGTTATGTGCCTAGAGTCCATTTAGATCTTGGGGAAGGGGATAAAACCCCTAATGTAGGCTCTCTCATCAAGTGTTTAAGTTGAGGTGAGGCAACATGAGACTTAAATCACTCACTATCACACTAACACAACAAGAACTGAGCAGCTTACATGAAAACTTAAAACTTTTAGATCATCTTTCCTTTTCCCAGGTGTGTGCAGTTAAGTTTCACAGCACAAAATCAACTCAGCTTAGCCACTGAAATGAAAACTGACACCAGCCCAGGACGTAACTAAAATCTGGTTATAAACCGCAGCAGTTTCATTTTCTCCTGTGTAGCTGTCCCAGTTCCCACCAGCAGGCAATTTGGATTGCAACATTTAGCACTTTCAACTGTGTGAATTAACATTTGCCTTTAGCATGGCATAAACAAAGCAAATGATGATGTAGAGAGGAAAAAGCATTCACTCAGTCTTGTTTTGGATGACCTACATAAAGTCCTTCTGGCCTCTCCAATGATCAGTAATAAAAGCCAGACTAATCCCATGTCAATTAAACTTTTATTCCTCCCGCACCATAAAATTTTGTACATTTGCTATGGGTCAAATTAAGCCTTCTGTGAAACAAAGCTGTGCTAAGGACAAAGAGGACAGTGCCTGAGCAAACCCACCTGGCAAGAGGAATTGTGCTGCAGCATGTGAGAACCACTAATACTCCTGCTAAACGGGAGTGATGGCTTATCCTGACTGCAGATATTCAACACAAGTGGGAATCCAATTTTTAGGCATGTGTAATATCTCAGACAGTTCTGTATATACGAAGTACAACTCCCCTTGATCTTAGCTGCAGATGTCAGATTTGGCAGTCCTCTGCATCTCCTTTCCCCAGACCTTTGACAGACCTTTTTGGCTGAGCTGTTCCCAGACCCCCTTGCAGCACAGCATCTTGACAGGTAGGTCACCTTGCTTTTCTTTCCTCAGATTGGTCCTTGACAAATGGCAAGTTCTATGGGTCTAAGTCAGTCCCAGCCCTGTGTCTCGTCCCATGCTCCCTATTCATGCATTCTGCCAGCTCCCTGTACCTACAGGCACCCATCAGTTCTTTCCTCTTCCTGGTACAAACACTCTCTTTCCTTTCTGCCTTTGACCTGGATTTCATCTCTTTTGTATGTGAACCTGGATCTTTTCTCCTCTCTACTGATTGGACATCACTGAGGCCAATGGATGTCCCTCAGAACAGAGACCAAATACAGGTCCCTGCTCTCAGCTCTACTGTCCAGTCAGAACCTGGCATGGAGGATTCAGAGGAAACAGTCACAGGAAACACCAGTCTTTGTCCAGGTCCCCTGCCTGCAGCATGCCCAACCCTGCTGTATTACTGGTATATATATATATATGTAATCTGGTCAGATGTATCCATGCACACTCCTAAGAGTCTCCAGACACCTGAGCCTCCTCAAAATCAAAGCAAACACTACTGGCAATGTGCAAGCCATGGTTTTTCAGCATTATCATTTGTCTAAGTTTCCACCAGGTTGGCAAAAGACATGTTCCTGGCCCAAAAGTCAGCCCCTTCTCTGAGGTATGGAGTATTTCTTGAGGAGGCCATCAGAACTTTTGGTGTGGACAAACCTCCAAGCTTTCTCCCATGTTTCACTTTAAAAAAATGTGAGAAAGGGAAAAAAGGGCATAACAGCATGACTAAAAAAATCCCAGCCCATGTGCTCCTCCACTTAATAATATTATAAACAATTGGAAGCAGTATAATGGCAACTTTCAGGCAAGTAACAGGATGGTCTGCCAGCTCAGCACTTAATAACAATAACAGTGACAATAATAGAAACAATGCAGCTGGGGAAGTCAGAACTTCACCTCAAAACTGCCATATACCATCTGTTGTTACTAGAGAAAGACTATGACATCACAAAATAGTAACTTTAAATCGCAGTTCTACAAATAAAGGGTACTCAAAGCATCAGTCTGACTGCAAGTTCAGGGCTGTGATACTGACTTGGAAGCTTCATTTGCATGCTATTTTTAGTCACTCAAGAATTGCTAAATTTGTTAGTAGTGTGGTTGTTTATACTGTGTGGCACCTTGCTAGAATCTCCCTTTTTTCTGGTGGATACTCTAAGTTGGCATGCACAGCCTTCTGCTACTGTTAAGAATCTTTGGTTTTGCACGAAAAAAGTAACTAAGTAAAAGCTTACTTAGTATGTAAGCACACATCTAAGCAAGTGTGTTAAGGGACAACTGGATTTTTTTGACACTGTTTCTCTGTATTGCTGGTTTGAAAATCTGAAAAGAAAAACCTGCAGACTTTTTTTTCTCTTGTGTTTCCTGAAAGTCTTCTCTAATGGGAATCTACTGTCCTTTTCTTAAACTGAGTGGAATCAGTGATACACTTCCCACCAATCTTGCTCCAGGCTTTGGATCAGGACACAGGCTTCACTAACAGGGGACACTCCATTCAACCTTCAGATTTAATGCTTTGGCAGAAGTACCTGGTGAGAAGCTGTCTGCAGGAAAGAAGTTTTATGAGAATGCTAAAAGGTTGAGCGAGTGCCTCTGTCTAAAATCAGGCTTACAATAATTTTCTCATAGAGTAACTAAAGAGATTGGCTGGAAGATCCTGTTGAAATATTTTAGGCTTTACAGTAGGTCCATTAGAACAAAATGCTGGATATAAGCATTAAAAGCCAATAGAAAATGTAAAAATTTGAGACTATTATAAGCTTTGCCTTCCTGGATGTCCCAAAAATCTTCTGCATTGCATCAAAATAAGAAAGAGGGAGTGGGAAAGGGGAAGTAGGGTGAAATAAGTAGGATGGAGTGACTAAGGACATGCTCTAAGAGCCACTCAAGTCAATGACTGTGTTTACAGGAGGATTTGGTTCATATTCTGAATTTCCCACCCAGAATGCACACAGAAGACAAAGGGACAATTGTAACACTGACTTGCAGAGAAGAGTCTGCTTTGCGTGACCTCACTTCAGCACATATGGAACGAGGGGGACTTAGGGTACTGCTCTATGGCAGGCTCCTGCTCCTAGCCCGTCCCTGCCACACAGAGGGTCTTTTAGCTTGAATATTTTAAGGAAAAGATGAAGCATTTATGCTCACATAGACATACATATATGCATTTTTTATATGAACCGAAAAATTATCCCCCTCTGGTTTTTTTTGCCCCCAATATTTCAGTTTCTGAGCCCTACCTTCCTATCCATCCCTATTTGTAATGCTTTGGAACCTAGTAACAGTCCTGTTAGGTGAAGCTGAAGATCAGCCTCTGATTAGATCAGGACTGTGCAGTACATTATCTGAAGATGGCCTTCAGACCTCTTACAATTCACTCTGTGGTATTATACTTTCTCAGCAAACATTAGAAAAAGAGAAGTACTGATAATTCCACATGCATATAGACATAATATATATTTAAGCATACATGCATTCACATGGATACACAGAGGAAGTGTGAGAGAGATTAAAGTGAGGTCCAATTACCTTTTAAACTAATGGCCCTTTGCATCTCTCTGGCACTGTTAAGAGTCCTTAGAAAGGGAAGATACATAATTTACACTCATTTTAAGGCCATCTCTGTACTGATGAGAAGTGTAAAGGGGCCTTAGAGAAACAGAATCAGCCCAACGGTACCCACTGCCACACTTCCTTTTCCTGTTTTACAGACATTTGCATTACAAATGAGATGCCTTAATTACAGGTTGTATTGTAAATAAAACATCACTACAAATATTAAGCTGTAGAAAAGCAGTGGCTGGTATATTGCTACAATACCTAAAGGGTATCTTCTGATGCAGCCAGACTGTGAGGGAGACTCACACCAAGCCACTGCTTCTTCCACAGCAGGGCTCAGTGCATTTAGTGCTCAAGTAATTTTCTCCAATTATAAACAGCAGAGCTGTTCTAACATTTTGTCCACTGGTCCACAGTGCAGAGAAGCACAGGCAGCTGAAGGAGCACCTTTTACACATGTACACTGCCCAACATAAGAAAGCCCCTCTGTGTTTTGGGGATGCCAGTCTCAATTCAGGGAAAGGAGGGAAAATAATAGGAAAAGCAAAGAAAATTCAAACAGCAATTCCTACCTCGTACATACTTGACTTAAGAGAAGTTACTGCCTTTTATGTAACATATATGCTTATGAATCCTAATGGAAACCTATGAATGCATCTTGTGAGACTGAAGGTCCACCTGGGCCAGCATCCTGTCTCCAGCTGTGAGCTGGCTGCCTAGGGGAGTGTAAAAGCAGGGCAAGTGTACAGCAAGGATTTCTCAAAACTCTCACCTAGACCTCAACTCGTGGTTCAAGGACTTTCAGCACCAGAGCTTAAAAGCTCCTGATTGATTTTCTTTCCAAGAAGAGTAATTTTTGAGGCTATGTATAGTTTTAGAAACATTACCTCCTGCTCAAAGCTTCATCATGAGTGAAATGCCTTTGTTTTGAACCTGCTATTTCCACTTCATGCCCTCTAATTCTTGTACTGGGAGGAATGACAGTGGTTTTCTCCTCACCTTAGAAGATGCTCTGCTTCTGAAGATAATCCTGCAATAGATCATGGGAATGTGCTGTATTTAACAGGACACCTGTGACACTGTATGTGCTATAGCAGACAGAGCAAGAGAAACAGCAGTTTTCATGATAACCCTATTCTTAGGGTCTCATAACTTCAGAGCTGAAACTTGCTCGCTATATTCTACAATAAAAGGACATAGTCAAGTTTAGGGGGGAGTTTATATCAAGGGCAACTAATACAAAACCATGTCTTCTCCTAAGTGACTACTCTTAAGTTTTCTGACGTTGGATTTTTTCCTATATCTGACTGTTTCGATAGAAGGCTGTTACTTTTTTTGGTGTCTCTTGGCAAATTAGGAATCACGTATTTTTGTATGTCTAGCTCATTCTTTTTTTCCAAAGTTACATTTCTTTTTCAGACACAAGCCATACCATATACCATATTGCGTTCTACTTGTCTTGAATAAGAAACAGGCTTGAACAGTTAGTCATTTCCAGTGTCTGTCAACCAGATACAAGTTCAGTAAAATGTGCTGTTTTAAACTTTAAGGACTGCCATTTACAGCAAGGACTTGCATTTGCTCTGCACTGCTCCCAAGCAACTTGTCGTCTGAATACATCTGTTTATTACGATTTACAGAGCTCTGGAAAATACAGCAAGCAGTCTGTGACTGCATTCATGCTCTTTGAACCCACACAACATATTGTGAAGCCAGTATAATTTTAACCTGCATTCTCCAAGTGCGATAAAGGTGTGTTTTGTTGTCTTTCTTCTCAGTCACCTTTTCTCCTCCTATTGTACCCTCTACTCTGTCTCTTGTATCTTGATGTCTCCGAGGGTGAGGCTCTTAGTGGTCTTTTATCACATTTAGTTCACTTGATTTTCTAAAAGCCTTTTGCAGAGGATTTTCTTCCTCCATGTGCTTTTGCTCTGGTGGTGCACTTGCCTTCCCTCTCTCTCCTTCTCTCTCTTGTTCTCCCCCACCTCCTTGTCTCTCCCAGTTAAGCCGCATTCCTTTCAGAAGACCATGAGATGGTAAAATAAGTATCTGGGAAGCTTTGCCTTGGGTTAAAATAGATCTACCCAATCTCTGACTGCTGTATTTAAAAAAATGGGAATGGCATCTCCTGTGGTCATTTTATTCACAGACTAAATGGAAACACTACCAGCCTCAATGATGATATTGATTGTCAATTACCTCTTAATTGCTAGTGTGTACATGATACTGGCTTTGCTTAATTGATTTTTATATAGACAACGTTGCATATTTTAGAAATATTCTTTTTCCTGAATAATGTGTTACAGATTCCTTTTTACTTCCTTTCCACATTATGTAGCCAAAATTGGTACTTGGTCTACAAATCTCCAGAGACCGCATTATACACAAGGAGTTCATATGCATCTGTGTATAAACATTTCAGTTAACAGTTTTTCACCTTGGAATTATATGTACTAGTGCACAGGCATACACGTACACATGCATCTGTGGGTAAACATCCTTGATTTCAATCATTTTCAAAGGATTTGCTTAGTCTGAAAGGTTCTGATTGCAAATTTTATGCAGATACACATAAATACTGCTTTGGTTGGTTAAGGGAAATACAGAAAAAAACCTGCAGTCTCACAGCCTATGTGTACCTTGAAGCATTTGCTCATTTTGTAGTTTGCAGTCACAGACCTAAATCCAGCAGTCTTGATACTTTCATTTCTTCTTCATTATTTGTGCATTAGTATCTCCTAGACAAAACTGACATCACTGTATATTGAACAAATACGCAGCAAGAAACGAGACCTCCTGGGAAGTTATAGGTCTGTCATACTGAATCCAAAACACAGCCCTGTACTGGCTACTGAGGAAAAAAATGAACTCTATCCCAGCTGAAACCAGGGCAAGGTTTAAGGGTGAGATTTGCAAAATTGCCTAAAGGAATAAAAGCCCAAATCCTCATTTTCAGCTTGTGATGTTATGTCTGTTGGGGATTTTAAAAGGGCAAAGTAGACAAAAAAAAAAAAAGCAGCAAAACCCAGGGTAAAGATGGGATTAAAACAACGGTTTTACAGGTGAGGAACTGAGGCACAGAGAGATTAAATGATTTGCACAGTGTCACTCTGGGAATCTGAGCATTGCCTTCAGTTCTCCTGAGTTCCACTGCCCCGCACTACCCACACAACCAACTCCAAGTCTTCAGACATCCTGTGCCTTGTATGAACCACCAAGCCTTAGACATCCCACTTACATTTTCACTGTTAACATCTGCCTCACTGGGGCAGCCAAAGAGTTCCCGTCTCAGCAAATTCCCATCGTATTCCAGGAACGTCAGGTAGAGGTTGCGGAAAAACTCCACGTGCTTGTTTTTCACTCGCAGCTTCTTCGGTGAGTTCCAGTGAATCACCTCAGAGGGAAAAAAGAGAAAAGACATCCTGCTGTTAGAACACAGATTTGCTCTATCTGCTCTTTTTATGTGCGTTCAGTGTGCTGCCCTCTCGAAAACAGCAGAAAAACAAACCACAAACTAGCCAGACTTCCTTCTGTCTTTTTATAGGGAAGGCTTTGCTGTGTCTTCCACAAGTAACGGTACACTCTGGAGGTGATGTGCTTGGAAACTCTTCCATGGTATCACCTACACTTTTGGGTGAGGGTGCTACGCTAGGTTGAGAAGCAGCACTCATAAGTGCTTCCACAACTCTAATCGTGGAGCTGATAGTTTATGGACTCTGCTGAAGAAGATGGAAGGATAAGGGACACAGTGATGTAGGTATTAAACATTAATCTCAGATTTCCACATGACTGTTTTTGCTAATGAAATTGATTCACTGTTTCAGGCCAAGCAGTCTCTTTCGTGGTTAGGTATTGAGAAGAAGCAGCTCAAAATTAAATCCTATACCGGTTTAAATAGTTCAAAAAGGACTGAATTTAATCTGACTTCCTTTTTGCCTTTGCTTCATTCAAACAAGACTGATCTCTGTTGCATTAACACAACACAGCAACGCAGTACAACTCCTCACCCTTTGAGTTCCAATTTCTAGCAGATATTTATCCTCTGCTAATGGGAGATGACTCTCACAGTGGCCTAGACTTAAACTGCAATGCTGGCATAAAGGGCTGATCCTCATTTGCATTGATGCAACTTTGCACTGCTGCCAGTGGGAACGGGAATGGGGCCCTAAGGAAAAAACAAGAGGGAGTCAGTAGTGGCTTGCAGGAATGATTTCATTTTACAGAGGCTGTATTTTAGACATAAGAAAAAAATCACCAAATACTTATTATTCAGTTTTATTCCTGTGACTTCTAAAGAGGTTAAAAACAAGAGTCTCCCTTGGGACTGTTTCCAACCTCCAAGTTCTGCAAGTTCTCTGAATCCATTAAGTGAATTGCATGAAGACACTGTGTCACTCACACACAGCACAGAGCTGCAGCACCAGCTGCCGAGCCAGCCCATGGTCAACTTTGCTCTGAACATCACAGCTCTGGGAGGGAACACACAGCTGAAGCACAGCATGCACAACAGGAGCAGCCCAGAGAGGATGAACGCAGTTCCCTTGGTGTCAGCAAGGAACACAGCTCCACAGGAACAGGGAGTTCTCTGAAACCACAGTATTTGTTGCCCAGTGAGCAGACTGGCTGAGGAAAGAGCAGGATGCAGCCTGAATTCTTCCTGGACTAACTTCAACAAACAACACAGTCGCTCCACTGAGTATTTATACTGCCAGAAAAGCTATGGCCCTCTATTCTACATACCCAACACCCATGAAATATCTCCTGATAAGGAAAGCTTTATCCATTCCTGGTATTTCATTGCTAAGCCTACTAGGATGTCAGAAAACCATACATGCAGTTAAAGAAAAACAACTGAAAAAAATTCTTTGTCTGGTAGTAGGAGCACCTTAAATAAAGACTACAATGCATCTACATACTGAATAAATTTGGGAAATTATTTGGACAAAAATACTTGGTGTAGATTATTTGTCCCAGGTAATGCTACATTCTTTGCTGGTTTTACATTTGTCCAGATGTTCAGAAGTGTAGCACAACTGTGCAGTAACATGTTGCTGCATCATGTGGTGAATAAGACCACCACATAAATGAAAAGAGCTTTGGGTAGGTAAGGGCATAAACTTAAGAGAAAAGATTTTCTCCACTGAAAAATGGATCATCAAAATCTCCTTTCTTTGAAAAGAACTTGACGTACTTCATCCATTGTATTTAACTGCAGCAAAAGGCATTAATGCTTGAAAAAAATGTCAGTGATTGAATCCTCCCTCAGGGAAATGGGCACGTGTAACAGAAGCACAGGGCTGAAGGAGCCTAAAGGGCTATTTAACAGTTTTACAGGGTACCAGCATGCAGTTTCACAGGAAGGCATAGAATGGAAACTGTCTGCTGGGAACTTCTACTTATTTAAGAGTGAATCAAAGAAAGCTAAGAAGCCAGCAACTGGGACAAAAAATACTTGTTAAGAAAAACCTTTTGTGAGCTCTCCATACTGCTCCTACACTTCATTTGAGGTTTCCTTTTGGATACTCATGAGCATCCTCATCTTCACAAGCATCCCAGTGCTGCTGAGCACTCAGAGACCTGGGGACCATGAACACAGACATGGCTAATGATGATAACCTCAGAAACTCTTACAGGACAGGCTCCTTGGTACTGCAGGAACTTCCCATCAACACACACGGTGTCACATCACAGCCAGGGGGCATTTGCTGATATCTCTAGCCAGTTGTGTGGGAGATGATTTCAAACCCAGACAGCTGCAGCTGTCAGTGTAGAGGCTCTTTGCTGCCGTGCTTCAGGATCTGTTGTGTGTGTAGAAGCTGGTAAGCGTCAAGGGCTTAGCTGGTGGTTCAGATCTGATCAGATTTGAAATGTGTCAGGATGCTGTATGTACACTGATGTCAGGGGAGCCTGGAGTGAACTGCACAAAGCTGAATGGAGCTGACAACTATCCAAAAAAGCTGATTTTTTAATCAAGAAGGACAGCACATGCTAATGTGTGCTAAAATGATGTGCTAAAGAACATCAAGAAACCATGCAACCATCTGGATGACCGGAGGTAGAAAAACCACAAAACAGGTCTAGCAAAAAAGCAGGCTGCTTTACAATGTAACAGAATTAGATAAATACTATGTGATATATGAAAGCATAAAAAAGAGCAACAAGTTAAAAAAGCAACAAGACTCTTAACCATCAATATGCAACACTACATCCAAAGACCATATTCTTTTTTATGTCAGCCCACAAACTCACATTCAGTTCTGGCTGCCTGGTATGGTCTATTGCACCACCAGCTACAGCAGAATTTGTGCAGGCCAAGACACTCTTGTACAGACTGCCATGGGCATCAGTGAGGTACATGATAAAGACTGCACAGGTAAAGCTATGGCCACCACATTAGAGACTTTATTGTGCACAACAGTAAGTTGATTGGAGAAATAAAAAAGATCAGTTGGCAAGACACTACAGGGAAATCAGAAGGAAAAAAAAAAATCACGTCGTTTGAAGACTCTTATCTCCACATTAAAAACAGAAAGTGAATCTAGAAATTGAAAGTCTCATTACTCCAGCATCCCCGTTCCAAGGCTGAATAGCACCTTAATACTGTGTTTATTTCTTCTTCTAGCTTCTAACCTATTCCAAAGCTCTGCTGGCTTACAGACGAAACTGCAGCTAGAAATATAAAATTCCAGTGCCATTATCTGGGTGGACACCTCAGGAACACTGCTAGCCTTCAGGTCGACCTATGGATCCTTCCCACTCTTGATCACAGCCTCCTGACAACTAAGAAAAAACACACTTCCTTAATATTCATTTAGCAATTAAAGTACTGAAAGATCAGAACTTAAAATTCCACATCTATTTAACATTTGGTTAGTCGTCATTAAGCAATTTGGCACTATCCACATTTCTGTTAATACCATCCTAGTTAAGCAGCAACCATTACCACTCCCTGATTACACACAGCCAGCCTCCTGGAACACTGCCATACACCTGTGGCCTAGAACACACTGCCATACACCTGTGGCCTAGAACTGCACCCACAGTTCCCATTTATTCCCCAGGTTCTGACCCAAGGCACTCAAATGATGACACAGTGGGAGCCTCGTGGACTGGCAGTGGGATCTGAGATGGAAGGGAAGAGAGGATGGTATATACTGGGGGAGTCTAGGAGGGCTGTAAGAACCATTATCTGGATGGAAATACACTGAAAACAAAAATCCTAGCAAACTCCTTACATTACTATCTGCATTCAATCTCTGGGGAGATTAAATATTTCAAACATGATGCTCAAACCACTAAACAATAAGCTTGAATACAACATAGGTACCTTTAACCATTTTTTTTTTCCCCTGAAGCATTTTCTCTCTAAAAAAGAAGCATTTGGCCAAATGTTTCCTTAAACACAGTCTCTTCCATTTTCTTACCCAAAGACACATCTTGATAATTTCTCACTCTGCTTCAGCCCTTCCAGAATCAGAGAGCACAGGATATCCTGAATAATTATATACCTGCTTTCCAGGCTGAAGGGTAAGAAATGAGAATAAATTAAGCTTAAATTTAAGCTTAAAGATGTTTAATTCTGCAAGGCACTGAACAGATATCCTTAATTAAGCCCACGGGCACTTCATAATTTAGGTAAACAAGTGGTATTTTGTAAACAGGAAGCTTTCCTGCTAAAAAACCAGACTCCTTGTTTAGGTAACCAGACACTTCCCACTGAAATCAGTGGGAGTTAAACATTTGGCAAATCTGCACAGTAAAGCCACCTGTATATGTCACTTTAATGCCATCTCAACAGGCTTTTTTTACGAGTTTAAATATGTCCCAAATCACACTGCAAATACACACCACATGTATATCTTATGCCATGATTGGAGATGTCTGGAAACTTTATTTTTAAACTGTTTTATCAGAAATGAATGGCTTAATAAAAGAACCAATTTCCTCAGAAAAGTTCGTATACTTCATAAAAATGTCAACAGGGAGATTTCAATGTGATATTTCTAAACTACATAAGTGGAAGAGACTCAGGTTGGAGTAGCCAGCAACCCTGAGGTCCAGGCAGTGCTTTTTGGATGGGGGCCTCAAGTCCCTGCCCTGCCTGATTTGGTGTTCACGCTCCCAGGGATTACTTTACTCCCCGGTTTACTGCTGTAAGCTGACACACTCTCCCTGCCTTGTACTTCTCAAAGGTCTTTATTTGTCCTCAGAAGGATTCTTCAACTTCTTTTCCTTCAACTCCTATACCAGTGTTTAATGAGAGGCCTCCTGCCTGCAAAAACACCCCTATAAACCCATGGTGTTCCCTGTTTGGCAGGGCAGAAGCACCTTACTGACTCCAATGCTCACTCAAAGGAGGGGTATTGTTTAACCCTCTTGAGGAGCCCTTCCTCCTCTCATTGCAGCTCTTCCTCTAGCTGACATTAAAAGGGGTAAGGCTGCAGAATGCCATAAGGGCTGCAGATCAGAGCTGAAGTGCTTGGACAGCACGGGGCGGCTCAGGGACTGGAACACAAAGAGGTGCAATAGGTCCTGTCTGAGGCAGAGCTGAAATGGTGTATTACAGCTACGGAAAAGAAGCTGTTTAAACTTCTGTAAGCAATTTCACAAAGTCATCCCAGAGTGGAGGACATCCCCAGGGAGGACACAGTGAATCACAGAACACAAGTTCCAAATGAGGAATTTAGGATGCTCATTATTTATCTTTCTGCTGATTTAGTACCAGCTGTATTCAAAACCAGTTTGGAAAGCCATCAATAGGTTGTAAAGCATTTTTTTCTGTTTTGGAGTGTGTGTAAATTCTAATAATTTGATACATTCCCATTGAAGAGTCCAGCATCTGATTTTTGTGATTGTGAATTACCAGATTGTCTGTATGTAAATAGCACCTGTATCCTTGACAACCAGACTTCATGACTGACTCATTCAATGAGGTCATGATTCATTGCCAAAGGTATCAAAATTCATTACCTTCTTTCATAGTACTTTTCCTGCCATTAGGTTTGTGCCAAATCATAGTAACTGAGGTTTCCTTACAGACAGGAACAAACTACTAACCAAGAAGCACGCAAAAGCAGGGGCTAACCCAGGAAAAGCAATGCACAAATGAACCTCAGTTTCAGATCAGTCCCCCACCAAAAAATAAAAAAAATCAGTAAAATGGATAGAGATGCAACTTAATGAGGACTGAAAAGAGAAAAAGGTGCTTACTCTTCAGGCAATATGAAATATTCAACTGCTCCCTAAACCTTGCATAAATGTGAACAAAGCAGCAAAGAAGTGTCTACACACACACACACACATACACACACATCCCTGAACAGCCGCCAGCCCTGGGGGTCTAAGTTTATTTGACACAATGCTGTGTATAAGGGATGACAAATCCTCACTTCCCATGGACTTTGAGGCCAGATGGAATTAAATCAGCACCTTTTCGGTCTGACAGGAGGAATGCACTCTGATTTGGCTGAGGACTATTTGACTGGGTCAGCTTTACCTTTGAATTTAAATCTCTCCATTCACTTCCTTCTGTCCTATGCTATCCTTCTTTATCCCCCAGTACAAACTTCAAAATCTTTCTTTCTTTCTTACCCTGGAGGTTTGTTTTACCTTGTTTCTCATTCCAGTCTTACCATGAAATACAGAATGTGCCAAATCTGTTGTGTTTTACCATTTATATTAAAT
The DNA here is from genome assembly GCF_000691975.1 of Corvus brachyrhynchos. Classification (NCBI taxonomy): domain Eukaryota; kingdom Metazoa; phylum Chordata; class Aves; order Passeriformes; family Corvidae; genus Corvus; species Corvus brachyrhynchos. Next base: position 2,474,132 of record NW_008238664.1, read on the forward strand.
GCCATGGAACTGACTAACTCTGGTGATTTTAAGAGAGGAATTTTTAACTTGGATTAATGACATTTGTTAATTTTTTGTGAGACTCATATACCAAACCAGCTGGTTTCTTTACAGAACTAGAATTTTGATAATTTTCATAACGCAAATTCACAACTTTAATTGGTCTATGCCTTTATTTTTTTTTTTTTTTAATTGTATGACGAAGTTTAAACAGTGCTGCCTGAGGGCCAGTCCTTTAACTGCTCAAAATGGGAAAAGCTTTATTGAAACCGTGGGGTTTTATGTGCATGAGGTAAGACTCTGGCCTCTCTTTCAAGGCAAAGAATTTCAGCCTGATTTAGTATGCAGGGGGTAATTTTAGTAGCATGGATAAGTCCAGCTTAGCTGAAGAAATTGCTTATGTGTCTGCGCCCCTTGTTGAGTTAAAATACCTCAGACCCGAAAATCAGTGGAGAATATTACACATCTTAGACTTCACTGCCTGTGCTGTAATAGAACTGATGGTGTGACATGTAAACAGCAATAAACAACCAAGCCTGAATTCTAGTTGTAAAGGTAAATTTCTTAATTGAAAAGAAAGGATTTATTTTTAACATACTTCTATCAAATGCTTATTTGTAGGTGTTATATGTGAGTTAGATGTCCCACATCTGAAGCAGATTAGTTAATACAGTCACTGGAGTCGGAAGATCAGGTGTCTACTCTGAGGTGAGCTCCACCAGCCTCAAAAGGATGACACTTTGGCTGTCTAAATCCAGATGTACAGCACACTGAAAGCACCTTACAGTTATCCTGCCTGCCCACCAGCTGCCTTGCCAAAAGGGTATCTTCTCCTGTAGGTCTGTGTTTTATCTGCCAGTCCTATAATGGAGATAACAGAGAGCCCCTATGGAGACTCAAACGTGTTCAGGAAACGGAACCAAGCCCTTGATCCTTGTTATCAGCTTCAGTATCTTTGCCTCATGTAAATGGCTGTGTCTTTACCTTGTGCTGCGTCCAATCTGACTGTCTCAATTATATAAATTAATCTCAGCCTTTAATTTACAGCAAAATACCGTGATATGTCACAGGTGGGAGGTATATTTTTCTGAAGTTCATCTTTTAGGAAACATTTTCTCTGTTCTATATATTTCCTTTTGTTTCAGGCCCTGCAATTGCTGTCATACATGATTCCCAACATGAATGCAATGCTAAAATCTCTACTGGCACTTTGTTACAAGTCATAAAACTATGATGCTTTTAAAGTGCCTGTGTTGATCCTTCCCTACAAACAGATACCATAAACCATTTAGTGATTAGTGAACTGACAGAATAGTGATTTAACTTTAAAAGCTGTCTTCTATGGATCACACCTGAATAGTCAGTTGTGAATACTTTATATAAGAAATTCAAGCAATGTTGACCAGTTTTGACAGGTCAGTTAACCCATGTAGAAGAACTTCGGTCTCTTGGAAGCACAGCATTTGTAATCAGTGTGTTGAGAGTGATTGATTTTCTATATTCATCCAGTATCTGGTGTTCATACCGAACACTCCTGCTGTTACTCTACAAATTGCTACAAGGGAAAGCTTGGTTAGATTTAGGATGTATGTTGTACAAAGAGGGTGGCCAAACTCTGGAACATGGGGCCAGGGAGCATGTGGAATCTCAGTGTTTGGAGATTTGACACTCATCTGCACAAGGCACTGAGCAACCGGGTCTGTGTTGGTCCTGCATTAAGTGGGGTTTGGATGATCTCCAGAGGGCCCTTGCAACCTCTTCCACAGTTTTGTGTCTTTCTCTTTTTTTTGAAAACACCATTTACATTCTCAAAACATAAATCCAAATATACAAACCTTAACCGAGTTTTAAAATCAATCACCAAAAACTACCTAATATTTACTACGTTCTGATGGAATCTACTGCTGCACAGTCCTATTCCACACCCGGACAAAGCTCAATCAAGCCTCAGTTCTGAACTCTCTGCATGCTACATTTGAGTCTTTGAGTCCGGTCTTTCAAAATGGCCACAGCACAAATGATGTTCATTTACCCATATCTGTTAAAATTTATCCTGCTTTTATATTCTACTTGTTAATAGTGAAAAATGTGCTATTAAACTGACACTATAGGTTCATTTCATTAACAGGTTTTTACTCAGCTTTTTTTTTTGGGACAAATCCTGGAAAAATGAGTGGCAACATGATTGGGTTAAGTGTATGCAAAGGCTAAATATGAAGTGAGCAAGATCTTTACATTTCTGCTAATGCTTTTCTAGCTAGGGTCTGCCCAATCCTCTCTGTGAATTTCACTGTATTAAATTATGTTCAGTAAAGAGTTTCAAACTTGTCCAGTACAAAAAGGACAGGTTTTGTATTCTTTGTCTAGGAAGAGCTAAGACCTGGGACAGCAATAAAAACTCAGCAGTAAGCTGCACTGGCACAGGTGGCAGGTACAGAATGTAAGAGGCAAAGCACTTCTTTAACACCTTGCCAAACCCCAAAGCAGCATCTATATTTGAATTTTCTAGTAGTAGTCAAAATGCACAAAGCCAAAGTCACATTTTCTTCCCCTGTCTGGGTGTCCTTATAAACTATATGTGTTAGTTTCCCCCCCACTTAAGGAAGTTTATCTTTCTCTGACAGTGGAGTCCTGCACTCTCTGTCCCAAAGGACACTACTCATCCAGCCTCCTGTGCAACATACCTTCAGGTCAGACACATCTCTGTAGCACTGCTCGGAACGGGTGTGATCAGAAAGCTGCACATTCCAGAAACATGGGAGCTGGTAGACAAGGAAGGGATTTTGTTTGATGACTGCATTGAAGATATCCTAGCAGAAAAAAACCAGAGAAACATTTGGGTATGTTGTTTCTACCATGTGTGAGGTGATCTCAACTCCTTCCCCAGATGACTGTCCCTCTCCCCCTCACAGGCAGAAATTCCAATGGCGATGGCAAGACGAAGTCTGTAAACCTTTCTCCATAATTCTGTTTCTGTGGAGGGTGCTATTAATCTAAGGGGTGATATATAGATCTGGGTAAGAGGAACAAGCTCTCCTGACACACAGAGCTAAGGGACTCCAGCAAAGTTCTCAAACATTTATCTTGTACTGCTGGCATGAGGTGTGGTTCCTCTTCTAGTCACCAGGAAGAGTAGCAGGCAGGAAACAACACAGTGCCTGCTGGTACTAAGTACTGCACCACTTTTTAATAAAGGGGAGGAAAGTGATCCTGGCAGCTACACTGCTTCAAGGCGAATTACTTGGTGTGATTTTAGCTAGCATTTTATTTTTGCAACAAGTACTCCAGGTACTTTATGGAAAAGGCATGTAGGACAGACCTGCAGAGCAGCCTACACCATGAGGGACAGAAAGTGTTCTGCCCCTAAGCAGCCATTCTGCTGGAGAAGTAAGTAACAAGGACAATCTGAGGGTAAGGTATTAGGGGAAGACACAAGCAGCCTTTCTCTGCTTTGCAGAATTCTTTCCCATCCAGGTATTAGACAGCAACTCAGGATGTGACTGAAAACACAGTGAAGCTGCAGGAATCATCTTAATGAACCCCAGGAGCTTTTGGATCACCCTGCAAAGACACCATACGAAGTGCACATCTCCATGTGCACAGTAAGGAGGAGCGTGCTTCCTTTGTGGTGAGTGGTCATCAGGCAGATGTAGCTCAGAAGGACAACAAATGTCTGAATATGATGCTGTATTGAGTTAACATGCTCAAGTTGTTGAGGACGAATTATTGCTTCAGGTCTAGTATTACATTAACAGGGTTTCTGGGCTTAAACTGAGAGCTGGCAAGAAGCACAAATTGAAAAACTGTATTTCTGTGTTTAGGCACACTATTTCATCTCTTGGCCTCAGTTTCCTAACTGTGGCAGGGAGACAGCAGCACTTTTGTCTTAACAGGGCTGTTGTGGCAAGAAGTACATTAAAAGACAACTGGGACTCATCTGCCAGAAACAGTAAAGAAATGTCAGGAGACTCTTAAAACTAAAGTCTGATTAGACAATAACCAGTGGGAAAAGACACAGTATATTTGGACTTCTAGTGTCTGGAGAGTTCTGTGTTAAAGAAGTGAGGACAGAAAATGAAAGTGTGAAAACCCCGTTTGTCTCTCTTATGAATCATCTGACCAGAGGAGGTAAAAATGTCAGTGTAGTAAGAGAAACCTTGTGACTAAATCTTCATTCTCTTCCACATTTTCCCCAGGACAATTCAACAAATGGTGACTACAAGCACAACAGCTTTCCCCTGCCTTTTCCCACATCTCATTCCCTTTCCCTTTCTTTCTTTCCTCAATCCATGGCTTAGTGGCTGTCCCACAGCCCTGCAGTGTCCTACTCACCTGGTCAGCCAGTGAAGTGGACAGCATGCTCATTAGCTCTCGCTCCGCCGTGAGTCTCCACATCTGCTCCCACTTCATCTTCCGCAACTTATCGAGCAGCAGCAAGATCACCCCTGAAGGGAAAGATGGGGCAGAGAACAAGAGAACCATGATGTCACATGTCAGCCAAAGGGCCATCCTGCTCATGTGCTGATTCAGCAGCTAAAACAGGACATCAAGTTACCTGACACATCTGATTGCAATCCTTGAAACTTTTCCAAGGAACAGATTATCAATGCTGGTTACAACCTAGACTCCGAGAGGGCCTGCCATTCAGGCACCAAGTGTTCACAGAACAGGATCCTCAAATCGGAAACTTTAAGTTGGAAAAAACGTACCTCAACATGCATTGTTATTTCTGTTGCTTTTTGTGTGGCCAAAATTCCTGGTGTACAAGAAAGGAAAACAGCAGAAGCAATGAAGCCGGATTGAAACATCAGCAAAACCTTTCCTACAGTGTCTTAGAAAAATCTGCTTGAAAAATGAATTTGGAAAGACTTAGATAAGAGCGCTGTCATGGGGAATGAATGCAGACTGCAGGACCACAAAGGAGGAGTACCAATAAACAGCAGCCTTGCAGGCTGACAGAAACTACCTAGTAAGAGCAATGATGGGTTCTGTGTTGTTTCACATCTTCATTAGTGGAAGGGGGAAGTAAACAGAACAGTAATGACATCTGCAAATGACATTTAACAAGAGGTTTTACAAAAAAAAAATCATGGCAACTGTAGAGAACCATAGCAGCTACACAGAAGAATATGAAACGACAAAAAGCAGGCACTGAGAAAAGCTGCCTCAGGGAGTCCAAGTTGATAAAACGAGAAGTAATGAGAAAAAGAAAGGAAATGTAGTCCGAATGCTTAAGAAAAATTCTCCTAAAACCGCTGCGGTGAAATAAACTAAAAATGGCAGATAAAAGACTTTATTTCATGAGTATTTCCAAATCAGACTACACCAGGATTAGAAAATGTACCTGAACAATGCTGAACTGATTGGGAGAGGACAAAGGTGGTTCCAGTTCCTTCCCATATTTAGTTTCTATGACATGGCAAGTTTCTTTCTAGTAAAACCTGGCACTGCTATGAATAAAAAGAAAACCTCTCCTGGCAGTGAATTTTGTGGCCTATTTTAGTTGTGTTTTCCATTTCAGTCCATCTGGTTCCCAAGGATGCTGGAACCTTTACTGGAGGGATCCCCTTTCATCTTCAGTCAACCTTTCTGCTTCCAGCTGTTGGACTGGAAAGGGATGCCTTGTCACAACGTGCTACAGTTTATTTATGCCAGTGTGTTTGCCTTCTCTCCAGCACAGGGGAAGCCTATTTGGAGCACGTAGTGTGCGTGCACTAGATTCTAAGAGAGACATTATGCATTGTCTGAAATTCTGCACCAGTGTGAAGCAGGTTCCTTGTGCTGCAGCGATAAACTGGGTGGGAGATCTCCTCTCTGGCAAAGGATTTTTTCCAGCTGGCAAGAACTGCCAGCTTTGCAGTAAAATGCAACTGAGAAGGTTCTTTATTAAGAAAAATAAAGAATAATGGTAAAATTCAGTTAACTGTAATAGAATAGTTTTTATAGTTTATAGACAACAAAACAATTTTTCTTAATTCCTCTATGCTTCCAGTCTGAGGAGGAAAAGGGGAAATGTTTTAATATGTGCAGTATTCCCTGATTTTTTTTTGACTTCCACTCTTATGCTAGCAGCAGATTATGGCGCTGCAGCTAACAAGATTATGCTGTCCTGAGGGGCTATCATGGTAGCAGCTGAGGAAAAGAGGCAGATGGAGTGGAAAAACTGGAATATATGTGAGAAAGGATGTATTAAATTATAATGCAATCATGGCTATTGAAAATATTCACAAGGTTTTAATGTTTCAGCGTCACAACTAATTTCAACATGATTTCTATTTTAATTCACCTACAGGCTTGAGTTTAACACCTTTGTACAGTTTCTATTTGGGCTTCTAATTTACTGCTGCCATAAAAATAACTACTAGAGAATATTTATAGCAAGTTTAAATATTTACTCATTAGTATTAGTGGGAATAAGATATTTCTACTAAGAGGAGAATTTAATACTATTCCCCTAGTTAGTGTTATTAAGTCCAAAAGCAAAGCAAAAGCATGTGTTTTGGGAACTTTTAAATAGTTCATGCAGAGGAAAAATTACTCTTTTTCAGAACAGTGAACTTCAGGTTCTCGTCTATATTGTTGTGTTGCCAAAAGCAAACACAACTAACTCCAATCTGCACAATTAGTTTGCAGGCAAAGTGTCTGAAATAAGGAAAGGAAAATATTTGCCTCAGGATCCACTTCCCTCTGAGTCAAATTGACTGAAATCTCAGACTAAATTCAAGATGACATACAGCTGAACATAAGGGGAAAAGGGACTCACTCTCATCTGCTGTACTGGGGGAAGAGGAGACTGGAGGAAAAACAAGAAATCAAAGGAATATTTTATTAACATCTGGCCCCAGGCAGTGGGACTTCTGATCTTTCGAGAAGTGCAGCATCCTCCTGCCCTAACCTACCTGAGAAAAACAAAAGAAAAGCTTGGCAGCAAACAAACAGAAAGAAAAAAGTGGCAACCCAAACATCTCATGAGTATTAAACAAATTATGATCAGCCACAGAACACCCTATTTCCCTTGTCCTGAGGAAATAGTTCAGGCATATCCAGAGATGTAAATATCTCAAATATCTCAAAGAGAAAGAATGCTTTATTACTAAGTATGTGGAACACATCCCAGTCTAGTTATTACTTGAATGGCATTTTTCTCCCGCTGCTTGATGAGATTTTGCTTGAACTACCAAAATTTGACAGATTCTGAATTGTTCAAACAGACAAACAAACAAGAAAGCAAACAAACAAACAAAGCAGTTTCTCAAAAATGTCACTTAAGGACACACATGAAAAACCCAGCTCCAAAAGCAAAAGGGAAAAAAAAAACTCCCCCAGGACCCCAAAAAAGTAATTTGGTGAATAAATTGGATAAAACATGGCAATAAATCTGAATTAACATATCGGTATTAAAATATTTCAGTTGGGAAACACTGTAAATTTTTTTTGGTACATTTTAAAACTCAACTAACTGTAAAATAATTTTCATCTCAAAACTGATACAAATTAAAAATCCTATTGAAAATTATTACAAGATCTGAAAAGGAAAATAAATGTTTCTTTCTGGGTCTAATCAAACTTTGGGAGTCACTTGAGTTTTTTGTCCTTTTCCAATTCTTGGATTCAATGTAAAACAACTTTTTTGTTCTTCCAATGCTTTCACTAAGCAACAGTTTCCATAGATGCTTCTAGGCATGCCAACAAATTAATCTGTTTCTGTTTGGTGTGGGGGGTTTTTTTTGGTTAATCTGCTCCAGAACAAAATATTTTATTTCATTTTTCTGAATAGTAAATTGGAAGTCTGCAGAAAGACCAGCAATTTCCCTTGGAATGCTACTGAGCATCTCCACCTTTTGCTTCAGGAACAAAGACTATGGCTTTTCCTGAAATTCAGAGAGGAACATATAGCAGAGCTGAAAGTAATAAACCAGTACTTATGACAGAACAGAATTACCTGGAGAAGTTATAGTGAAACTGGGCAAGCTTTCAAACTCAACCAATTAATTACAATGGGCCTTTTAAGGTGCCTGAAAAAACAGTGCTGTGGGGGAAGAAAATGTAATTCCTAAGAAATCATTTTCTGTATGATCTTGCCTGTTCCTTTTGGGTGGAACAGGATGCTTTTGTGAGCCTTTGAGGCAATGCCATTTTTTGTGAGTAGCACCTCAGAGCCTCTCCTTGTCAGATTTTTAAAAATTCTTCTTGAAATTAAGCCTGCAACAGTGAACCATCTAGACAAACAGGAAGCAGATATCATTATAATATCCAAAACAGACACGTAAGACATGCTTCAAAATATATCATAAAGCAATAGTGAGTTTTAAAAAAATGAGTGGGATTTTGCAGTAGCTAAGCAGCACACCAAAGAGCATACACCAAGCCACTGAAATGCTGTAAGAAATAATGTTAAACAGGCCTGGCATTATGGAGATTTGCTGTAATAAATATCTGACACAGAAATTTAGGGCAGTAAGCTAACACGTTTCATGAAACACATTTGGCACATGAAACAGATTTGGCACCAAACATTTGAATTCAGTTTTAGGTGCAACGGAAGGGACTTGCAGCTCTGCTGTCCCAGGAGAAGCTCCATGCTAGTGCTGACTGCTTAGTACTCTAGCAAATACTTATGCAACCTCTTTTAATTCTGTTTTATTGTATCTGAAATCAATGGAAGCGACCCCAGTGTGTAATGCCAGGACTGTGACTGTGCCTTTCCTGCATCAGGGCTCCAGTGACCAGTATTGTTAAGGACTGCATTTGGATTCCACTGAGCCACAGCTCCACATCACTGACTGTGGCCTCTGTTTTCCACCCAGAGTATCAAGAGAAAACAGAAAAACACAAGCATATGGCAGTTAAGGATTAAAAAATTAAATAAAAGCTATAATTCCAAAACAAGCCACTGCACATATTATAAAATCTTCATTTTAAGTCTCTGTGTGGATGAAATTCACTGCATTTATTTCACTTGGTTTACAGACTATAAATGAGACTCAAACTCATAATTTGACCAGCCATATCATTAATGCAATAAAGCCATATATGCCTATAGCTTTTAACATGGTATGACCAGAGGACTGTCATTCTAGCATCTGGAGCATCCTGATACATTATTTAACCATGAACTTATATGCACCAGCCTTTTTTTTCTCAAACAAGCTCTTCACAATCTAAAAACCCAAATGAATAAAACCTTGCAGGGATGCACAATGTGGTCATTGAGAATAAATGATGATTCCACATTTGAACTTTTCTCTAAGAAAACTGAGCAGGGCTGAGAAGCTGTTTTGAAACAAAGTGTGTGTCCCTCCAGGCACGGTGACAGAATGCAATAGCCTTTGTTTTCTCTGCACATGTATTAAAAGTGAAGCTGTCATAGAGTGCATTTTGAAATGTTGTGCAGTCACTCTGTTGGGAGTCTGGTTCCTCCTGAAGCATTATAAACATTTGGTTTACACTTCCTGATGACCATTTAATGAAATATAAGACTTTTACTTTCTTTATTCTCCTCTTCCCAAGTATGCTATTTTTCCTTAGGCAGAATTAAGATGAATGTTTTACTCAAGCACAGTTCTAACTTCTTATTATAGAGTTGCTGACTGTAGCTCAGAATGTCCCAGTTTTCTGTTTCTTTACTGCTTAGATGCTGGTTTTCCTGAGCAATTTGGAAGAAGACACACGTGCTTTCTATCTTCTCGTTAATGACTTCCACTTCTGGGGGAATTTCTCCAACTTTCTGAAAGCCCCAAAGCTGCTACAGAAGAATTTCCTTGATTCCAGAGTCTGTAAGGTCTGAAGGAGAGCAATCATGAGCTGTAAGACTTTTAGCAGGTCTGTGGAGAAAAACCTCTGCTACTTTAGAGACCATCCTGCTAAGTAATGCTCTCTCCTCTTATCTCCCAGAGTGTTTCGAAGAGAGCTAACAATTCCACAAGGCCTTTCAGAGGTCAGCACAGAAAAACCATCTCTAGACCTGAAGAACTTGGCCTTCTATCACACAGACCCCAAGCAATATGAAGTCCCAAGCAGTACAAATTCACACACTTAACAGCCCAAATTGCTGAAAAGGTTTGCCTAACATGGAAAACAACATGGCTGGGAAAAAGACAAATATTAGGAAAAAAAAAAGGGAAACAAGGGGTTATTCCCAGCTGCTGTACTTGCTCTGGGCATCAAGGAAGACATTAAGGATAGCAACTTTTCTCAGAACCCTGTGTTTCCTAAACCCTGTGCAAAGAGTTGTAGGAGACAAAACCATCTGTGAAGCTCCTTACATGGCTTTCAAAAAGCTCCTGTTTTCTTATAGCCTTTGCACTCTGTGACCCGTGTGAGTATATAGCGTAGAGAGACTACTTTTTACAGACAAAATGGAAATATTCCAGGGACTTCTCATTTGGAAATGGCTTCTAAGAAGGGAAAAAACCCTGTAAGAGGCACATCATTAAAATCTCTTGAAATTCAACAGACTGGGAAAGCTTTTGCTGAGAAGTTTTAAACCTCAGATAACACATTCTAACTTCAGACCTGCAAAGGGAGGGAGGAGGGAGGTTTCAGCCTTTACATGCCATAGCACAATGGCACTGACCACATGAAGCAGAGATCTGTCTCAAAGACATCTCACACCACTACCATGCACAAGGATCACCCAACACTACTCCATGTGCATCTCTGTACACGTCTGAAAGGAATCATGAAGGTGCCAAAAGTGGACACTAGCTAAAAGATGGCCAGGTAACCATCTTTTCATAAAGCATTTTGAAATGTGAGATTTAAAAAGAAAAGTAATTTTGGGGGGTGGGGAGGGG
>NW_008238664.1:2485008-2505693 GCF_000691975.1 Corvus brachyrhynchos
GGAGGGGGGAGGGGGAAGGAGTGTGAATGTGGAAAATTTCTACAAAGTTTTAAAGAACTTTTCCTCTCTTCAATGCTAAAATTGCAGTAAGTTCTTATATGCAAGATTAGCTGTGGTTTCATTTGCCTAGGTGCTTAGGTGGCTTCAACAGGAAAACAAAGTCCTGGTTAAATACTAATTTAAGTGATAAAGTCAGAAAGGATAATTTTTGGCTCTTGCATAACATTGATTATTTTTCAAAATCAGTTTGGGGTCTACTAGAACATAACTTCTAGAAAAACATTCAGTCTTTATTTAAAAATTTACAATAATGGATAATCTACCACAAACTTTGATAAGTTATTCCAATGCATAATTACCCTGATGAAGGGTACTTCCCTTATTCTAATTTGAACATCTCTTTGAACTTTCAGTCATTTGATCTTGCTGAACCTTTGCTAAATTGGCAAGCCCTCTATTAAGAAATGTTATTTTCTCCTCCAAATATGAATAACCTAGGATCAAATTATCCTTTGACTTGCTCCCAGATAAGTTCCTGGAGCCATTTTCCCCAACTTTATGGGAAATTTTCCAGTATTAGCTCTGAACTTTGCAGATTTGTAAGTGGTTATCTTTGGCCTGTGGAGATTAACCTTCTGATGCCACTTTTAAGCATTAGAAAGAGGTGCCAAATGGAGTGTAGTCCTATCCATGCTACCTTCCAGAAATACTTCCTGTAGTGAACTACCAACAAATTACACTATTTTTTTTTTTACAAGACAGTTTGTTTCTGAGAAGGACAGGGTACCAACTAATTTCTGTGCCCTGTGGATAATCAGGGAGCCAAGAGCGAAGAATGAGCTGGGCAGCAAAGTTACCTGGCAGTGTAGACATCAGGTATGACAGGAGTCAAAAGCCTCCATCCCATACCAAACAAATGCATCTCCTGTATTCATACTTGAAATTACTCTGGTTGTACACCCAATGATCACACAAAGTATTTTGTCAATCATATTAAACCTGGAGTTCATGATCATCTGATTATCCATCCTGGACTGTCATGCATCTCTTAATTCTTTCTGAACATAAAATTCTACGTCAGTGCCTCAAAACACAGAATTGTGAGTGTCACAACTCTACATAACGCCAGAGGAACTGGACTTTGGGTGAGCTGTCCTGAAGAGGAATCACAGAATAATATAGACTGTACAGGGTTCCTGTGCAGGAGGTCAAATCATTGGATCTCAGTGTGCAGGCATGTTTGGAAAAAGGATCACACAAAGCTTGTTTTTATGGATAAAAACTGAGGACGTTTTCTGAAATTTGCTGACTATTTGCCCTGTTAAAAGCAAGTATGTCTTCCAAAAGTAATTTATCTTGGACTCTCCACTAAAGAACCACCCACCTTTAAAAGAAAAAAAAAAAATTGTTTCTTGATCCTTGGCTCTTGTTTAAGTTTCTTTAATGCAAGCATCAGGATTTATATCAGATCTGGACCTTATCCATGATACTTATCTATGTTTTATTCTTCCACAGAAAGCAGCAAAAAAGTGAAAGGTAACAGGGACCACTGCTTTAAACTATGTGAGGCCTTTTGGTTTTCATTCTCTCAAAGACATCATATTTAAGAGGGGTCAAAATGTCAACAATTTTACAAGGTTTCCACTTGGGACTATGTGAAGAGGAAAAATGCACCCCGCACAGGTGCTAATTATTTTGGCTGGCTTCTAATCTCAACAGTGTCTGCCTTACACTTTCCATCATGGTGGAGAATAGCTTTCAAAAGCAGTTTCTAATATTAACAATTAGTCCACAAGACTAATTGTAACAATGGGCACAAAGAGCAAGAACCTGTCATAGTTTCTGGGTCTGGTATTCACTCAACACCTTAGCAACAAAAGAGGAGGTGTGGTTCAGGGCTGAACCACCTGAAAGGTATTTCCTTCTGTTTGGATGACAAAGAGGTTTGGGGTTTTGTATTCAGAAACAACCATAAAACTTCCTCTTGCCTTTCCCTCCCCTTAATGGGCAGTTTATTGACTGAGATTCAGGAGGAATAGAACATTCTAAGAAACGGATAAGGGGAATGGAAGCAGCAGCACACAATGAAAAAGCCTGGGAATTAACTACAGCATTTAAAAAACCCCAGGAAACATAATCCTTCCTGCACAACCACTTATTTTCTAGTAACAGAGACAAGGATTAGGTTCACAACAGAAATGCAGGGATGTATTTGCCTAAGGAGCTGTCTGTCATGCTCGTATAGCCAAAGTGGGGTACAGTTTGGATAGGTGCACTAGAAGGAGCCTGCAAAGCTGGATTCCCAAGTTTGAAGGGTTGTGTTCAGCAATAAACACTCAGATGGTGGTCAGTTACAAGGGGTACTCCACAGGAGTTGGTACTGGGGCTGATACTGGGTAGCACTCAGATTAATGAGATGGAAATGGGATAGAATGTGTCCTCAGCAATGTCTCACAGGTGACCAAACTGGGGGCCTTGGCCAAATACCCTGGGGATGGGCTGCTACTCAGTGACCTCGACAAGCTGGTGGACAAGCGGGTATGAGAAAGCTCCTAAAATTCAACAGAAAGTCCTGAATGGGATATTCCTGAATGGAGAGTACAGGCTGGAGGACAAGTGGATCTAAAGGAGCTTTCCAGGAGAAGTTCTAGGGGAGTTGGTGAACAGAAAGCGGAACATGAGCCAGCAGTAAGTCTTGGGCCACATGAGCCTTTAGGTCATGGGAAATGATTACCACTCTTGGTTCAACACTTGTAAGAGCAGATCTGAAGTACTGTTTTGGATTCCTCAATCAAATAAGTACCCTGACACGCTGAAGTAAATCTATCAGAGAGCAACCCAAACAGTTAAAGGCCTGGCATTCATGAGGAGAAGCTGGGAGAATTGGCCTTCTTCAGCCTGGGGAAGAGAAGGTTGAGGGATCTCCTGTTGCTTTCTAAAACTACTTAATGGAGCCACACACTCCAATAGATGCACAGGGACAGAATGAGAGGTAACAGACACATACTGCAGCAAAGGAAATTCTAATTACATATTACCAATTTTTTCTCTTATTTTTTACTGAATAGAAAAATAGTAGCTGAATACAAGAACAGGCTGCTTTGAGAGGTATCCATGAAGACACTTAAAACTCAGCTGGAAAAGGCCCTGAGCAACCTGAGCTGACTTTCAATGGGAAGAGGGCCAAAAGACCTCGGGAGATCTTTTCTGACCTAAATTGCCTATAATTCAACAGTTCTACTTGGGAAAGCTTCTCTTTTCACTGTCTGTGACTTGAGAACTACTGTGTAGAGATGATCTGTGTGTAGAGGGTATTGCAGTGCTCCTGTCCTCCCCTGAGTTCATTTTGACAAAGAGAGGTGCAGAAGGGAAGGCTGAGGAGCTACAGCAGGAACAATTAAAGTCAGGATGTAGCTGAACATAAAGACAAAAAAGACAATGAGGAAAGGCAAGAAATAAGCTGCTTCTTCTGAGATTTGTGTCCATTCAGTTTTGCAGATTCTTCTCTTTCAAAGTCTCTTGGTGGTTTTTTAAAGGGGAAAGGTTTGTCCTGAACTTAGTTTGCCCTAACACAAAAATGATTAAAGCATAGTGATTTCTGTAGCAAATAGCACCTAAGAGGGTGATCTGACTATGACCAAATCCAATTGGTTTTGTTGGCATTCTCTTAGTGGGAATGGCTTTGACACAGGGGGTAGAAAGACATCTTAGTTACTCTGCTACTTTCTGTGACAGGCACCAAGCTCCCTATTAAGAGTCCAAAGATGGAGTCCAGCTGTGATACCTCTTTTCTTTGCTTTGGGACTGTGGCTAAAACTGCTGTCTCTGTCTCTACAAAAAGGAACTGCCTTTACACAATCACTTTTATGAGCACAATGAGAAACTGGAAAGTGAACTTGCACTTCAGAAGAAAACTGATTTTACTATTACTATGCATTTGTCTGGAGTTCTCCCGTCATATAATAGAAGGCTTTGTTCTCAGTTTAGGCACCTGGATGTCTTTATTAAGCTTTTATGTGCAAGTCTTTCATCTAAATTTAACCTGCTAATGATTGTCCCTCTACAATAAAGAGGGCATTTCAGAGTGCTGGACAACATAATTACTGATCAAGGTATGTATGTTCACATAAAGAACTGCCTTGATCAAGCTAAAAATAAAACACTTCAAAATGATATTTTAAATCATTACATTGGAATGCTACATCTAAATGCCTGATTTATGTACATTACATGGAGAACTTTACATTATGGACTCAGGTCAGACCAATAAAACCCCCAAAACTAGGACAATTAAATCAACTAAAAAGAAACACATTTTATTTACTCCAATACATCTAGAATCTGGTATAGGCTGTCGAAATGCCACTTTTTAAAATCACATATTTCTTAAGAGACAAATGTTTTCAGTGTTTCAAAGGAAGTCTGGTGGTGTTCTTTAAAAGGACAGTTATTACAGGGGCTGAGAGATTCAATTTTTAAGGAGTAGAGGATGTACCTGAGAGAATGCCATGAACAGTAGACTAATTCAGCCACAGTAATGCCATTACTACATGCACAGGCCTCTCAAACTAGAGGCACCATTAGAAAAATCAAATACATATTGACCCTCATTTCAGAAATGTCAAGCGTGCTGTAAACAAGTTCTCAGTACATCACATGCTTTAGAAAGTGCACGAGAAAGACTGGAAAAGAAGCTATTCTTTGAGGGTAGTGAGCTTATTTTTAAGTGCAAGCTACAGATTACAGACAACAAAGATAAGGATATGGTCATCAAAAGCAGAATTATCACTTTAGCTTCCCACCTTTGACACAAACAGACTGGTATTTCCTGTTGAGACTAAAAGCAACCATGTGCTGGCACTTCCTAAACTGCGACCTGGACAATGTGCACAGTACTTGTACTTATAAATGCACCTTTACGTGTATAAAGCTCACGTGTATCAGTATGCTTTGCACTGATAACACTATTTACTGAGTAAACTCCCAGTGTCTTAAAGGAGGAGTAATCGAATCCAAAAAACAGGCACAGTGTGAACCTAAGTAGATGAAGAAAGTGCTGCTTTTTGACTTGTCATCAGTGTTGGACATGGGTTTTTTCATCATTAAAATGCATTTTTCATCTGTTTCCAAAGGCTCCTGTACTTTCAACCAACCCTAATGACAGCAGTTCCTGTACTAAACATGACTAATATTCTAACTAATGTGAGACAAGAATGTTGCAATGGCTTTTAGAGGGGGCATAGCCAAGTTTTGTCAGGCCACGATGGGGGGTATTGAAAAGGTTCTATAAACCATGAGTTTTCTGACTTCTTTGTTCACTGAGGCAATTTGACAGAATCCTCCTCTCTCAAGCAGCCAACATACATGAGGACAATTACCATAATGCCATGAGCAGGAGCCTGTGGAGCTCGGCTGAAAGCTGTTACCAGGTTTCTGGAGCAGGACCACAGGCAGTGCCATGACTACCAACAGCCCATTTTGCACTGCTTTACCAGTCATTTGTTTTCTGCACTGAGGATGCACAATATCATCATGAAGGAGCACAAGATGTGATCCAGACTAATTTCACATAAACAGTCTGTTCTACTCTTGTCTCTTATCATTCAAATTTGTTAAATACTATGCAAAAATGATGTAACATATGCTTTCAATTTCCAATTCAACTTCCACAGGTCCTTTTTTTCAGGGAAACAATAAAGGAGACAGACTCATTCTAGCACTCTTCCAGTCATTACAAACACGGGAGTAATAAGGCGCAGCACACACGTAGCCTAGTAATCGTTAGGTGCTAGCCATTCCCTTCTGTTCCCAATCCACAAATCTGGTAATGTCACATCTCCCAGTGTGGGAGTATGAATTCTCAGCTCAAGCTGTTGAGACACCTCCTTACGGTTTCTGGTGGCTGCACTGAGGCAGTGCATTTCAGATGAGCCTCAAATCCTCGGGATGGGCTTGTGTAGTCTAGAAGTCTGAAATCCCCTGGGCCAAAGTTTTTAAAAATGACCCCCTGGCACCCCAATTACAGATTCATCCTAAAGCTCCATTTGGCAGGCATGGGGTCCATTCTCAGCTGATGGAAGTTGGGTCTGCTGCACTAAAGCCAGAGAAGCCAGGGGTGATTCACACTCCTGAAGAAGTGGCCCGGAGTCTTAACAGGCACCAGAGACTGCTTTTAAAAGCTATTCTCCACCATGATGGAAAGTATAAGGCAGACAAAGTACTAAAAGCTTTTACGTTTAGAATTTCTTTTACAAGATACTTTTCTGAGGACTAAGATGACTGTTACTCCTGAAATGAACATCAAACCGTACAGTGCAACTCTGGAGCTGTCAGTTTAACATCTGTAAAAAGAAAAATCATAGTGTAGCAATACTGTCAAAAGCAGAGTTAGTCAGTGAAATATAATATAGTTACATAGCAAGAGAAGTGTGCTTGAACTAGTGTATGAGGAATCTGGAAGAGTTAACTCAGTGCAGACAAGCAACATGGAGTGGATGATATATAAAAAGGGCATTTGATTAAGCAGCTTACTGAGTGCTTGCCAGTGAAGTACAGAAAAAAACTTGGAAATCTTTGTGGTACAGAACGAATTGTGTTTAAAATGCTTGAGGAAAAGAATGTTATCGCAAATAAAGAATGGTTCTAACTAAGAACATTTTAAACACTAATTAAATCGTCACTGAACTGATTTTGAGTTTGGTCTGGTTTTCTTACAATTATATTATCATGGACTAAAGTGTGACTTGGATTATCTGCCTCTGCAAATGAGGAAGAATGAAAAACAACCAAATAAAATCTTTCCTTAAAAATCTGTATTGGCTGTCAGGAGATCTGGCCTGGGCACACAGGAAGAGGAGATTGCAACTGCTTACTGGGTTTAAAGAACCAGCGGAGAAGGAACAAATGCATTTTTGCCTTTAATGCATCTGTCTTCTGGGACTCTCCCAACCTATATGTTGTCCAAAGAGGCTCAGGCATAGAAAGATAAGAGAGAAAGAGAAATTATTTCCTTCAGAAACTGTGAGGAAGCAGTGGAACAATTTTGACTTTGAGGGGTGCTTCTGAATCAAATCTTCCAGGGTTAAGTCTGGCTGAGGAAGCTCACATAAACATCTCTTTTCTTAGGATTGTATCCTAGGTCTCTGGTAAACACTCTCCCACGAGCAAAAGCAAAGTCTACCTGAGAGCCTCCCCTTGATCCAGCTCTGTTTAGCTCATTAAAGTTTCAGGGGTCTGGGGACCCTTTCAGTGTTCCTAAGTACAGTTCTAGGCACCTGAATTTTTATGCCTTCCCCCTCCTGGACCACTGCTTTTCATGAATGTTTTTCTTAAGAGATATCGCCTCTCTTTCCGGTGCACCCCCATTTAGTTTTCTGAATCCTCCTTGGCCACACTGTTGCATTCAGTGTCAATTATTTTAATTTACTGAACACATCAAACAAGCTCCAGTTTCATCTTCCTTGAGAAATGTGTACCTCCAGTCTCTGCTAGATTACTCAGGCAAACAATTAATTCAATCAAGAAATTTATACTAAAGGGTGCTGATTCTGTCAATAACCTAATTTCCTACTTCTCAGAGGTTGCACTGTTTCACTCAGTGACCTCTGGTTCCACATACTTGAAAAAACAACATACCACTTCTTACAATGACTTGTCAATCTTCCATACATTATCTACCTGCTGGCTTCTTTCTAAAAAAAAGTTTTTATAACTACAAGGTGAGTTGTGTGAAGAAAGAAAATTGTGAGAAAAATAAAATCATTTGCAGGATTATGGGATTATGCATGGCTTGATAGGTATGTATTAATACAAGGATTAACACATGCAATGTATATGAAGGACTGCAGATATTTGATTATTTTTGCTTTCAGTGGAAGATTTATGTGATATACTGACATTTGCTGTTCCCATAAATCATTTGGAACAGTAAGTTAAGACAACATAAATTAAAGCCTTACAGAATTTTTTTAACATTAGCATTTTAGATATCTATATATACTTTATACTACCCACCATACGTTACTGCATTATTCTGATGTTATGTGGTTGTGCCAGCTTTCTCTCTGCCAGCATTAAAATGGCAGAAAAGAAAAAGCAAAAACACAGCAGAAAGAAAGTAGCTATGGAGGGTGGTCATGTCTCAGTAAGACAAAAGATACTGCTTTCTGGTGTAACAGTGAACTGAACTGATCCCAACAAGTTGAGTTGTGTTAACAAAAGCCTTCCGATTTCAGGAAAAATCCATGAAACTTATCTCCGTCTCATGCTTTTGGGGGGCTGGGGAACAGGGGTGGGCAGACCCAGCCTTTCTATTTGCAATTCTGGCAAAGAAGAGTCAGGAAAACAACCTATTCTGCCAAAATCTTGTATCCATACCAATCTATGTTCTGTTAAGCTATTCCTTTGAATGTTACCAGAAAACAGAGAAGCTCTGCAGAGGCTACAAATTCACAAAAATTAGTGGGATTCCCACAAATATACATAGGAATATAGAAATACAGACGACCCAACCACAACTTGTTCAATCTTTTTTCTAGTTAGTCTGTTTAATTCAATCCAATGTATTTCTGTGAAGTAAAATCACTATTATGGTGAATAATTCCCTGATAGTGCAGGGATATTTAAATGGACTCATCTGTTCCAAATGGAGGCTTCACCATCTGTTCTGTCCTTTTATTACAAAGAGAGAGGGAACCTAACTCACTGCATCAGCATGTAAAGCCTAGCATTGAAATGATTTAGATGCATGTGTGTGTTCTTTATGCACCTGGTATGTTTTCCCACATACCAAACAAAAATCAGTGGGAAGACCTGTCTCTTGTAACCTAATAAATTCTCTGACCTACTGCCTTTATTCCTTTCTCATGGCAGCAGAAATTGATGGCCAGTAGCTTGCATTTTATTAGGACGATTATGACCCTGTTGCTGTCCTGCAGGAGTTATTATCTTCATTGGGCTAGCATTTTGTGATGTTACTTCTCTACAGAAAATGAACCTCAATTCCTATTCTGTTGGGGAAGATGAAACAGGAAAGCCTTATAAATATGATTGCCTGACAAAAGATTTTGGGAATATGAAAACTACAGGTGACATCGAAATGAAAGCCACTTTTGAAATACCAAGTCTTAGTTACTGAACAACTGGAAAACAACGGTATGGCCACTGAAGGTAATCCCCTCTTGATGGAACAATACCCTCTGCTTGCAGGCAGGTCCAAGGGTCAGAGCAGACCCTACTAGCTCAGCAGAAGGGGTCCAAAGAGTAGTTTTTAGAAGTTAAGATGTAACACTCTATGGTAATATAAGAACTCTTATAGGCTGTATGTAAATGCTATAGGATTTGTATCTTGTATTAGATTGGTTAGTGACAATTAGAATATTCAGTACAGAAGATGATTTATTGTATTGTAACCAGGACTTCACCATTCCATTCTATTCTCATCACTTCTTCTTCACTCTCATTCCTCTTGCTCTCTCTTACCTGCTTACTCTCTTGCTCTCTTGGGCCTGCTCAGAGCTGCCAGCTGCAGCTCTAAGCAGTGCCCCTATACCCACGCCCTTTGCAATAAACCACATGTTCCAAGATCTGACTATAGAGATCTTGTCACTGTGTTCGTCTACGCCCAGTCCAGACTGAACCCCAAAGCTCCTACACTATTCATTCCCTCTTGCTGGGCCTATATATGAATCATCACGGACAGAAATCTTGTAGGAGATGTGCTGTGGACCTATCAGATTGCATAAAAGCTCTGTTCTTCCCCAAAGGATGTCACACAATCTTTTCTAACACCACTTAGAGAAGACCGAAAACTTCAAAACACAAAAAATTGTATCATTTTTACTTTTTCAAAAGATAAATTTAGCTGTAGCTTAGGAAAGGCAAATTACCACTTCTCACACTCTCTGTAGCAGGAGACTGACTGCACAGTCAATGCAAGCGTTAATTCAAAGAAAACCCTCAGGTCCTACCTGTGTTGTAGCCCCTCCCAAGCGCTGGCCAGGGCCGATGGTTCTTCCAAAGGTTGCCCAAATACCAATCACTCTGGTTCTCCACTAAGCCAAGAACTTGCTGCCCTGGAAAATGACCAAATTGCAAGAAGATCATAAGATAAAAGCCAATCAATGGAAAACACACAAGACATCTGGAGAGGGACAACCAGTGGAAAGAGAAGGCAGAAGTCGGGGTGCTGCCTTCCTTCCATGCCTTCCGAAGAAGCTGCTTAGGTAACAAGACAGCAAGCCTGGCACAGCAAATTCAACACGGCTCATTTCTTCCCTTCTTCCCTGGCTAGTCTGAGTAATTAAACACTGTGGGAACCTTTGTCATGCTGACAGAAATGTATCACCCAGACAAATCTGAATGCTGCTTGATTTTGGAATACAATGATGGAGAATCCTCCTAGTGAGAATTAAGTGTTGGTAAAATGATCATCTAAAATGAAGATCTGTTCATACTCTGATGGAGATAATATAATTGAAGAACAAGGCTCAGTATAACAAGTTATCCTCTTCCCATGTTCCCCCTACTAGTTTCAGGGGGTTTTTTTCTCAGTCACAAAGGAAACCCCTTTTGCTCAGAAAAATACTGGATTTGAATAGTTTACCGACATAAGAAAGTTACATCATTTTAGTTTGAGTAATTTAAAAGTCATTTAGGTAAGCCTGTGTAGAATGCTGCATAGAAATTATGACTTCAGTTTTATTTTAGTTCATCTTACATTGATTAGCAGCTGGCTTCAGCTAGAGTAAAATGTATTTTAAATCAAATGCGTCTAGGAGGTTTGCACTGCTTAAAAATCAACCAAAATATGAATGTTTGTATAGATAAGGACTTAATTATGTATCCTAAAATGTGGTGTATAAAATGTAAATAAGAGAAGTGATTATAATGATGCTCTGGTAACAGAGGACAGAGGGAAGGGGAGAACTGCATTTGGATCTAGTCAGAGAAAGGAAAAGGAATGGTGCTTTGAAAGAGGGACATGCTCAGTGAGGGCACTGAGACTGGTACTGAGACTGAGACTGGAAATGATTTTGCAACCTTTTGGGAAAGCAATTAAGCATCATGCTTTGAAGGCTCATTTTCAAATCCCAGCTATGCTCATAAAATTGTGTGTATGGTCACAGCAGTGTACTGAAAGCCTGAAATGATCATTATATGTTGCTTACACAGAACCACAGCTGTATTACTAAAATTTCAGTATGGCCCAAGACAAGGCTGGGCTGAGAACAAGACATGAAGACAGATATGATTAATTCAATTTTCTAATTGGCTTGAAAGGTGATTGCAATACTCTCCTGTGGTATCTGTAATTCAGTGGAATGTCAGTAACCCGAGCGTGTCTCGAATGCTATTTCAAAGACTGTGAGCAGCAGTGATTGGCCAATGCATATAAAAAATAACCCAGAACACTACGAAAGCATTCAAGGAGTGAATGGAAATCAATCTAAAAATAACTGTGAGAGATTACCAAGTCTACTCCACACCACTCCAACATCATCCTCCTCTATCCTAATGACAACATGTCACTCCTCATCAGACCTTATTTTCCACTAATGTCTCTTCTATTCCATTACATATTTATTATACCATACATATAATTTTTCACATTAGACCCCATAAATTGTTTTTTAAGAAGGTGGAAAATCTGGGGGAGAGCAAAAGGATCATATAAAAGACCCATTGGTGCTAGTGAAAACTGGTCATACTAACAGAGTGCAATGCACAAGCAAATGAAGGAAATTACAAGCTAGAAGCAAACGTATCCTAAGCACCTCTGTTCGTACAGATGAACCACAGCATCTCTCAACCCGTGAGACACATGGAACACATTGCAGAGTGCATGAGACATCACAAGCCATATACTGTGAGGAAATACAAAAGGGATCTCAACTGGCTGAAAGGAGCCTAAGGCAAAAAGAGGCTGAAGGACACAATTTAAACCAACACTTGTTGACTCCATGCTGGAACTTTGCCTGTTTATAGCCACTCCCTTATAGCTGCAATAGAATAAATGAAGATAAGAAATGACACTGGCTAGTAAAGGATGAGAAAAAAAACCCCAAACAATAGAAAATGCAGGTGCAGCTGGGCTGGAATGGGTTGGCACAGTTGGTAGGAAGAGAGTGACCCTGCCCATCATCTAATAGCACATTTCACAACTCAGCAGGCCACAGATCCTTTTCAGGATAGTAGAGCTACCATCAAAAGAAATGTTAGAATTTCATTTGCAAGGAGCAGGTACCAAACTTCTTTACCATGGAGCATCAATCTCCTTTCATTATTTTAGCCTCACAAATTTCCCAACATGCTACAGACTATAGCCTTAAAACCAATGGGTAAGAAAAAATAAAAAATCTTAATGCTTGTTAATGGTTTTCCTTTCCCATGTACCAGTCCAAAATCTCAGTTCTAATTACTTACCCCTGAAATACTTATTTCTCAATTATTATTTCTCATGCCAAGATAAACTGGAAGAGGTTCAGGAAATTATGTTTGCATGTATTTACTGCAGCTGTATAATTTCCTTCCACATTTTCCCTTTATTTTTGAAGACACCAGAACAAATCTTGCTTTCACCAGTATTCCCTGAGGTTTGATATGGGACACGGACGAAGGCAGGAATTAACATCATGTAAGCTTTAGGGCTCAGATACATGGATCAGATAATGTGACTTCCTGTGTATCATCTGAGCTGGAATAACTGCCTGTACACGTCCTTTTAGCTTGTCCCAAGCGCACAGTAAAATGTGCAAGCTAACATGCTTTGGTTTGCTTTTGCAATGGCCTGGGAATGTGCACATGTTCATGTACTGTCCTAGGGTAGAGCATTATGCAACTTGTCAGGCTGTTGTAACTCTTACTGGTGCATAAAGGCCTATTAGGCAGATGTGATGGCTTGTCTCCCAAGCCACCTTGGAGTAAATTATGGAGATATGCTTTCCATCTTCTCTAGTTATATTTCTGTTTTCTCTAGGCTGGAATAGTGATGCTGTGTCTGCCAAAGAAGAATATATTTTTATTTCCCTTTACATTGTCTCTGTGATCTTAACTTAAGGCAGAAGTAATCCAGAAACCAGAACTTCAGCCGCATAGGAAATATTAATGTTTCCAAAAATGTTTTAATTCTGAATCAATATAGAAAAAAAAATCAAAAATATT
Organism: Corvus brachyrhynchos; assembly: GCF_000691975.1. Lineage (NCBI taxonomy): Eukaryota > Metazoa > Chordata > Aves > Passeriformes > Corvidae > Corvus > Corvus brachyrhynchos. Next base: position 2,498,170 of record NW_008238664.1, read on the forward strand.
TCCTGAAAGAGGTTCCCCAAATATTTTGATCTGAAGATATCAAAATAACGTCTATAAATGTACAACCATTCTCATGTTAAATAATACAAAACAACATGACACCTAATATAGATGCATAATATATACCCTGTAGATTACATTGTTCCATGTATCTCAAAATTCAAACAAAAAAAATCCTAAGTTTTGTCCTTCCAATTGCAACTGACTAAAGATTCACTCAAAAGCTTTCACTCAGACCTTTAATCAATTTTTTAAATGAATCAGTGTGAGAGTATTTGTCCACCACGAGCTATTTCCTTTAGTTATTAACTTTTTCTAGTGTATTACAAAGTTACAGACACAAGGCAGTGGCCAAAGGGATGCTTGGTGTCAAGCAGGGACGGTGAACAGCTCCCTGACCATGCACCAGCCCATCCCTCTGCCACCCTTCTGCCTTCCCTGCAAGGTGCTCACAGTTCTGCAGGAACTATCACCAGGTTCACTTCAGCTCAGATCACACCTCAGTCTGAACTCAGGTTCTTTGGGCAGGATAGACTAGAGTGGCCTCCCAGCATGGCCTTCTGGAAACGGCAAGCATAAAAGAGTTATGTGAGCTATCCTTCCAGCGCATGAGAACACGGTGCCTGCCGTAATGGATTTGAACCATTCAGCATCCTGAGCTGCCCGTTTCTTCCTCCTAAGAGTTATTATAATAAAATACCACAACTAACAGCAAAAGCTCTATCATTTTCTGTTCTGGTCCTGCAGTTATGATTAAGTGCACTCCTCTCAGTCTCTGTTACTCCAGGCACAAGTTAGCTTATGAAAATTAAGCTGTCATTCTCACTTCTTCATACATCACCACTAACAGCCAGACAAGAGAAAACAAGGCTATGATTCTGGCATGACCACAGTGAAAAATTACCGGGGAGGCAGAATTACAGCTGGATTGCCGGGAATGGGGCTGAATGCTGCCTGGCTGTGGGATGAGACTTCTCCAGAAGGCAGCTGCAGCAACAGCATTTTGCACAGAACAGCTGCCTGACAGCTCTCGCATGATGAGAAGCTTGGCTGTTGCTGGGAAGAGGTTTCCATGGAAAAACAGATACTTCTGAACCTGACAACTCGATGCCTTCACTTCTGTTTTTACTTCACAGATTTTTGGTGGCTAATGGAGGGGAAAGCATTATCCTGTAACTCAGGCATTGGGGACTTCAGACCTTAGCTCAGCTCCCAGCTGTGATACTGATTTCTTGGCTGACACTGAACAGGTCACAGAACAGCCTCTTGCTCAATTCTCCCTTAATAAAACTTTACCCCTCTTCCACTTTGCCTGTCTCACATATTGCAAACATAAGTCCTCAGAGTTAACGAGTGTGTGCTACTTTCTACTGAAAGGGTAGGAGCAGCAGCATGTGGCCAGGCTGAAGCTCCATCCAGCACGGAGTTGTCTCCAGCTGCAGGCAGGAGCAGCTGTGCAACACAGAGCACAACAGTGCAGCTGTATGGTGGCACTTCTTAATAGTGGTCCTCTGGATACAGTGACTAATGGCACATGACACATCTAAAGGAGGATCAGCTTTTATTTATGTTGGGTCTAGTATCTGCTGCTTTTGTTTGGTGCCGATCTTGGTGCTTGTGAACAATATTTTCCTATTCTGCCCTAATTTTTTCCCAGTTTTAGAGGATTTCATCTTCCCTACAGTCTATGGTACAAAGGACCTTAACTTCAGCTCTTGCCTTGAAGTATTTTGCTATTAGAAACAATAAAAATAGTAGTAAAAAATTACAGTTATTACAGCTACTTTCAACATCTTTAGTGGAAGCTTTTTTTTTTTTGGCTTTTACATGACTCCACTGCAATTACAGTAAGAGCTATGGACCCACTGCAAACACTTTGTGTGAGTTGCACTTTCTCAGGACATCAGACTGTTTCCAGAAAGGGGAAAATAAAAAGGCATTAAAGGGGAAGGGAGGGCTGGGATGCCACCTTCTGATCGCCCATGGCCAAAGGGTGAGCTGGTATCACAGAAGAGATCTGTTTCAGCACGGTTCTCCTGGTTGTTGGATTTGCAATGGTTTAGTTGTATTTAGTAGAAGACTTCGAAGTTAAAATGAAGTGCAAAGTATTTCTCAGCCTTTAAAAACATAGTAAGTAAGCAATTTCTATACTGTGGAGACTATTAAAGGAGAACAGAGCAGAACTCTGTCTTGCTACTCCTAACTGCTTTAACAGCCATGGTTTAGATCATTAGGAATTTAATATAGACATGAGTGCTGGAGCTGCAGCCAAACACTGCCAGAGCAATGCATGTCTTCAGTGTAAGCTGAAAGTGAGGAGAAGGACTCAACAATAATTTAAGACTCAAGCTTGGCAGGATTCAGAACTGCAGCATTCTGTTCCCAAAATGGGACACAGAAATAGAGAATAAAAAACTGACAGAAGGGAAGAAGGGAAAATGTACATATTCTGAATGCTGGAAATATTCTAAATTGGCCAGTACCAAGCCTGATGAACACTGTCAGGACTAGTTGAATCTATACTTTTGCAATGAAGCAGGGTTATTTTCTGCATGACTCAGAGTTAAAATCTTTGATTAATGCCCTTTCCCTCTCTTCTGCTTCTCCTGATTTCTTTTCTTTAGCCTTTAAACACCTGCATAAGACACTTCCTTTCTGAAATGTGCGAGGCCACATCCTTAGCTGGTATAAATCAGCATGACTTCAATGAAATTAGTGTACTTAAGCTGACTGATACCAGCTGCACATGTCGCACTTCAGGTTAAGTCTCGCCTGAGTGACTGACCCTTTCTTGATGGCCTTCCTGCCCTGACCATATATCGGTTCATACAAAATATGTGGTTTCTAAAATCTTTCACTTCTCCTGCCACATTTCTCATCCACCTCTTCAGATCACTGTCAAGTTCAAGCTCTTCATTCTCACTATTGCTGCCCTTTGCAATTCTTGCACTGTCTATATCAATTCATGTTTCTTCCTGCTCCCAAGCTCATTCCTCTCTTCTACTGCCATGTCCTCTCTCATTCCTAAAAGAAACTCTGTCTTCTCATGCAAAAAATGCCCTGACTTACCCCTGAAAATTTATTTCAAGCACAAAATCCCTCAGGACTTTCCTCTATAAACATTTTTAGAAATTTTATCATGAACCCAACATAAAATACACACATGAAATCGTGTGTGTGCTCTGTAACACAGTCTGACACCGTCTCATACATCTGTATGGTACAGGATACACTGTGTCCAACAGTACTGAATACTTTAACCTCTACTGTGCACTTATTTCACAGGTGTGCAAACTTGTAACAGATGTATGTTACTTGCATGCACATACTCACATACATACATACATGCATCAATATGTACAGATATGTGTGCAAATGCATAGTCTCTGCTGTGATGAACTTCTTTATTACACATAGAAATGCTTCATTTCAGGCAAAAATGCCTCCTGCAAAAGTTAAACTTTTTTGCTTGATATCTCATTTGCATTAAGTACATTGCTGTTTCCCAACAACCATTACTCCTTCTTAGTGGACTAAATACTCATGGAGAGAAACTGCATGGACAGTTGTTAAGGCACAGGTTGGATGAGAAGGAGGCCAAGGAGTAGCTCACTGAAGGTAGAGCAGGACTGCCTCAGGAGAGGAGAGGCTGGCTCCACAGGAGCACCATGTAGATAGTACACTGGTGCCAGGAGAAGAAGAGAGGATACAGACAGTGAACACCTGATAAGAATGGATGGTAAATAAATGAGGCAGAGGTAGATACAATATATGAAGGGCAGAGAAAATCAAGATGAGCCAGGTTGACTCAATGAAAGAAAAGAGCAAGTGAAATGAATAAAGGAAAACTCTGGTAATGCTGAAACAAAGATGTAAAGCAATGGCATCCGCTGACTTCTGGATGTACTCAGAGGTGTGACAAGAGCAAAAGAACTTAAAGCAACTCAGACCAGAGAAGAAGAATAAGTTGGCAAGAATCTATACAGAGAGACACATGACAAGTGTTTTGTATGTGGTAGGAGGGAGGATTCAAAAGGCATACATAAGAGGTGATCGAGAGGATGAAGTGTAAACAACTGGACTGAGAAAGGGTGAAGACCTAAATGTGCTTCATCTTCATAAGGAAAGATGAAAGAATGAAATCAAGAGAAGAAAATATATTGGGTTTCTGCGCATCTTCTAGTGTCCTCCAAGGAGCTTGTTAGAAAAATTAAGAGGACAGTGAGAAGTCCAGCAAACCCCAGTAAAGCTAGTAAATCTATCATTAATGTTTGCAGCACTTTCATCTGCAGAATTTCAGGGAAATGGATTCTCAGCAGCTGAGCACAACAGAGTAAGTGCAGAAAAAACCTTTCATTTTGCAACAAAGCTTTTTGAGGTTTTCTGTGGTCCCTTCCAACCTGACCCATTCTGTGATATGCCCAACTCATCGCCAAGAAATGTGCTCTGGTATGGAGTTTGGAGAAGAATGAAACAGTTGTGCAATTTTAAGCTTGAGCAGAAGAGAGGCCCATAGCAGCTTCATGGGCTGCTGATCCTGTCCTTCCTCACCTCAGTTTTAGGTCACTGTTTATAGTACAGATTGTCCCAGCAGTAGAACTGACATCTAATTAACAGCAATAGGAGACTTCACATGAGCCTTTTCCAGCTGGTAAATATTCTTTTCTACCCAGGCTGCAGGAGGTCAGCAAGATGTATCCACTGCTCTAACTACACACCTAAGTTTTTTATTCACACAAATGGCTTTTTCCTTATCATGGTGTCCTTTTAAATTTTTGATGTATTCAATGTAAAACCCCACTCTCTTGTAAAATCGAAAACTTCCTTCTCTGAAAGCTGCAAAACATCCTTGTGAACAAAGTCAATTCAAATCCACCACTTCTAACATTCAGGCATTGATTTGAGAGAAAGGGTCCAGAGTTTCAGGAACGTACAAGGTATTAAAACCACTACTTGAATTTGGGCTATGAAGGAATAAGTGATCACTGAACAAAAAATGCTTTCTTTTTTTTGCTGCCAAAGATAATACAATAAAACTGTGAAGAGCAGGAAAGTAACTATCCATGCACTATGACTCTGCCTGTTTTAAGTGCATCAATTTCATAAAGAGGATAAGGTCCTGATATGCACACTTTTGTTGGCGCAAAGCCCATCTGTGAATCGTGTCTCAGTCATGGGGAGCCAAGCAGCAGGATGCAGTGTGTGATCAGTAAGGCTCTGATGTGATGCCTTTCAGTAGTAGCACTTCATTAAGGAGAACTTACAGCAGGAGAAACTGAGGCTCATGGTGATGGAGTGACACTTCCACGGTCACTGGGGAGGTGAGTGGTGATCTAGGAACAGGTGCCAGGACTTGTGAGACCCAGAGCACTGATTTTAGATACCGAAGACTGTCCCTAATGATAGCCTAGTGCCTAAGCTGTCACTGCCAGTAATCACTCAGAAATTCCCACTCACCTCGCCTTCGAGCAGCTGTTAGCTCACTGGGTCCACTGACGGCTGAGTTTTTCCTTGCCACATCTCTGAATGCTATGTTCTGCCCTGACATAGATTTACTTTGGGTACATCCCTTAGGATTCCAGGCATGTCTCATCATTTCCCTCTTGATTTCAGGCAGCTGCATTTTGCAGATGTTAACTGAACGATCTTAACTCATATTTGCACCAGGTAACAGAGGCTAGAAGTTGGCTGTTTGTCCCTCATTTTCACCCTATCACTGCATCACTACACTTCATCAGGTTTCAGTGATTGTTGCCTGAGGTTTCTGGAACAGTAAACTTCTTTACTAGCAAGGAATTAGAGAAAGAGAGTAAGGGCTTCCTGATAGTCCAAAGACTGCTCAAAGAAACTGTACGCAGCTTCCTACTTCATTTCCTTTTGGGCAGTTATCATGCATAAACAGCAAGATATTAAACCCCCTTTCTTTTTATTTAAAAGGAACAATCTTTTAAATTGATTGACATACCAGGAATGTTTGTAAGCAAGAAATCAGTGTATGTATCACAAGTACTTTCCCCGAGAATCAGAGAAATCCCCAAATGTAGAAGCAGAGGTGGCACCCTCCTTCACCTCCCCCCAGATGAACAAAATGAAAAGGACTGGTTTTCTGGTAACAATTAAAAAAAATCCAAAAAAATCAGGGAAAAAACCTCACTTATAGAAAAGGGCTGTAGTCATCCACTTAATGTGAAAAAGGTTGCCAAGTTATGGTATGTGGTGTTGAAATCCAACTATGTTGACATTATTTTTCCCCTCTGTTGGGTTCAGTTCTGTTAAAAAAATAAATAAGCTTTGCATTTCCCTTTGGCTATGTGGCTTTACCAGCCTCTGCAAATTTTTCCATATGAAAGTTCAGGAGTTGTCTCTTCAGTAGACACATACTGCAGTAAGATGATGCTACCTGCCTAGCACTTCTTGCCAATGCTATTAAGGGCACTTACTACAGTGACAATTGGTTTGTGTAAACAGCTCACTTTATCCTTTTAATTATGGACTTCAAGACAGGTTAGCTGCTAAGAATTATTTATGCATCAGGAGTATCAGACAGCAAGATGACACAGCAAATATTTGTTCACACCTAATGATTAAGCACAATTAAACCTGTATCAGGAAACAGGACAGAGCTCTGATACCAAACAACAACCTGCTGCTTTGCATCTTGAGCCTAAAGAATAATAGATGCTTCTGCCTGATACTACAAAACAGTGGCTGTATCAGATATCTCATGCTTTAGTGATGAGCTCAAGAGTCTTGGGATCTGTTCCTCGTTCTTATGTTGACTGGCTGTGCAATCACAGATGGGTCACCTCTTCAGTGAGCTGCAGCCTCTCTAAATAGGGCATGATTCTGCACTCAGGCAGTGGAGAAGAAGAAAAGAACAACTTGGAAAACAGAATAGAAGTGTTGCAAGTTATTTTCTCAGCAAGAGATGGAGCACTGCAAATACCTAATAAATGTGCAGAGAACTGGTCTTAAATTTGAAAACAACCATCTTTTCTCTATACCCTTCTCTGTCTTTCAACCTGGAGACATCTGGATTTAAAGGGCAAAGTGGTTGAGATGTTCTTTTGCTGAAAATGTGTCTACTTGTGAATTCAACTTGAAATCATACATTGCATTGACTCAGTTTTGCCAGCATGTCCAATACTACAGAGTCACAACAGGCACAAAAAATAAATTACGTAGCCACCTTGAGCTCAAGTTGAGCTCAGTACCTTCAGCTCCAAGAATAAATCATACAGGATGTCTTGTAGATTGCTAGCAAGCATTAGTTAGTTTCCTTAATTAGTTTACTTTCTTAGTTTACCGCTGTTTGCTACACATATGACACGTTTTGCTAGTGTGACAACGAAGCAGTTAACATTCCTGACGCAAAATCCAGTAAGGCTTGGAAAAAGCAATAAAACCCCCACTCTCCAGTCTTTTGCAGATCAGTCTTTGTGGACAGTTCCAGAGGTTTTAGGTTGTTAACACAAGTCCATCTCAGCACTGACATTTCCCTTTTGTCCCTGTTTATTGGCTTAG
>NW_008238664.1:2505717-2516475 GCF_000691975.1 Corvus brachyrhynchos
TGCTGTTCTGAAGAATTTCCAAGCAAAGAAGAAGAAGGCTGTCTCAACTGAGTAAAGGCATAAAAACAAGTGTTACAAAAATCGGCTTAAGTTCCCTCTCCCCCTCTGTTGTTTAATTATTTAGTTAGTGCAGGTCTGGCTTTAATTACAATAAACAGATGAAAAATGTGAGGCCAAGAGTACACAGAAAATAGAGAAGTTTATCACACAGCCCTGAGTCAGAGAGTCTTTAAAGTGTTGCAAAAGAGTTGAAGTCCAAAGGCAAAAAGGTGAGAGATTTGCAGAAGGCACCAGTTTCATTAAGCAGATCTGTTGATGATAACGGGACGAAAGGGCAAGACTTGCTGTCCACTGAAACACAACATGTCCCATAATGTATTCTGCACATCATATCGTTCAAGCCTCTAATATTTCATTCATTGATTTTATTGTCAGATGGAAAGGCGCTTGTTCCAAGTGGCATTTCGTGAGACAGATGGGGAGAGACCCAGAGTTCATCACTGGGAGTTTGCTCACTGGATAATGCTGACATTATACGGTAAAAAGCAAAGAGAGGGCAGAAATCTACTGGTCCTAATGTTCAGGAAAGTCTTTTTGGTTCTCCTCCTGGAAGCTGAAGGGCTTTGCACCTGGTCAGACTGCAGACTGCCTCGCATGTCATTCGCATCTATGAAAAAGCATCACCCCAATTTCTCACACAGGCCCTCCCTCCCTCTTCTGGCTGTGTGCTCCTTCCCCTACATTAGTATGTAAAATATCACACCAGCACCCCAGAAACCCCACAGACTCATCCCCTGTAATGAGGTCAACTCGTGTGGACCTTCTAAAAGGTTATGTGCAGGAGAGGCAAGATGTAAAATGGATTTAGGCTGAAAATAGCTAGCATTTGCTGGGCTTTAGTAAAACAACAGCATCTGTAGGCAGGAACAACAGCAGAACTTAAAATGCCTGAATGGTTAAAACAAGGTGCCTATCAGCAGCTTGGAAAAGCTTTTGTGAACTGCTTTATTAGCTATGTACAGGAACTCCACCTAGATTTAAATTCAAACAGCAGTGTCCCTTTATTAATCTGAGCCTAATTTTACCGCTTTTTTTAAAGTGATTTTTATAGCAAGGTTTAGCACACAAGCTTTGATTCAAAAATACTAAAGAATCAAAATGATCAGCTCAAATATTGAAAAACCTTCATATTTCCACAGTAAAATGAGAGAGAGGCATGAAAGTATTAAGAATTCTGAGGACATCGAGAAGCAGGAAGCCAAGTGTGCAATTGCTGCAGGAAAGCATGCAAAGGGTAGGAAATTCTGGTATCCGCTAATCCCCTTAATCCCTACTAATGCGTGAAGTGTAAGCAACGTCTGTTTTATGAAGTATTAAAATGCTGTTATGAATCTTGAATCTATCTTGCATCTCAATGAATTTTGTAATCAAAAGGGTAAAAACAGCAAGTCAAATATCAGTAAATTTCTATTTACTTGTTTTCCTCTTCACCTGTCTAAGGACAAGATGGAAAACAAAATTAAAACTGAAATCTGTAAAATGGATTTGGCTAACTCACTCCGTCATAACCACAGATGTTAGACAGCACACTGTACCTGCTCTTAAAAAAGGGAATAAATGCATGAGATAAGTACAATAAAATTATTCACAGCCTATCTGTATTATAAACCTCTTCTGTGCTAAAGAAGAAATAAATTACAAAACAAAGGGCTTCCCTCTCTGACTTCCTTGGGTAGGAAAAAACGAAGTCCCTTACTCATCAGGTAATCACATGACAGACCAGACCCTTTATTGGCTCATAGTTCCATGCAGTAGAAACTGGTGTCACCTTTTGTCAGTCATGCTGCATAGCCATTAAGCACCATAATAAATACAAATTGCAATAGAAACATAATTAATACTTTAGCAAATGAAAAATGGATTGCCTTTCAAGTACTAAAAACCAGCAAGGAGTTAATATATGCATTTGCAGATTAGAAAGGCAATAAACCAAAAAGAGAATGATAGAGTGATATAGAAGACAATTTTGGCTGCATATTGGGAAGATCAGTAAGACACAGTTAAATGTAGTGATGAAATCTTTACTTCCATTGGATTTAACACTGTGAGAATTAATTCAGACCTCAGTCACATAAATGCTGCAGAAGGAAGCACACTAATTTGAGAAATTACCACCCCACAGCAGGAGTTACTGCCCACCCAGTTCATCTCAGTGTCCAGCTACCTGGGTTAGCTGCAGCCCTCTTCACTGCTCCTCTACAACGGCTGTATGGAGAGTGAGAGGGACAGTAAGTCCCCATAAGCCTGTTAATATAGCTCATGGAAAAGTACTGAAGAGATTATAGAAATAATTTCTTAAATCACTCCAAACAAAATTGTCAGGACATCAGTTCATGGCTCCAAAAGCATCCAGTAAATGAGACGTTTACAGATAATCTGTTCTAATCTCTAAAAAAGGTAAATCCTTTGGTAGCACTGAGGACAGATTTGTGCAAGTCTCCCTTCAGTATCTCACTTTAGCTTCCACCTCTGCCCTTTTAGAAGGCAAAACTGATCTTCCTTCTCCATGATTCCTTCCTGGAAGTAAACAAACATTGTACTCTCTTACAAAATCCAATTGTGTAGTCCCACACAGACCTGCCTAGGATTTACTCTTCACAAACAAGAGATAATGTAGGTGGTTCTGAATAACTCTTGCAATATCATCTGTGCACAAATGTATTCTAATTAACTCTTATTTTAATCCATCCACATTCAGTCACCTTCTATTAAAGTGTTGTAAGTGACCCCCTGGGACATTTCTTAACTCCCAACTTCATTAGCACTACTTTTAGCTTGGACCTACACTTGATTCCTATCACACCCTAAGCGTTTTCAGAAATGAACTTCTTGACAAAACTGTTTTCTGTCTAATTTGTGACATTTCCTCTCCGAGTTCAATGCTGTAAGATAGGGATAGTCAGCTGTACTTTGTAAACTGGAATAAGAAATAGAGGGATCATTTTCAGTGGTACTTACATACAAAGCAACAAAAAAGAGCAGAACACAAGACCCCCTCTGTAACATGTGAAATGCTAGTTTCTGTCCTTCTGGAGTAAGATGTGACCTTCTGACTGAATTTGAACCTCTTATTTTGTCACTTAGCCTCTGTCCATTAATTGCATGAGGAAACAAACTCCAAGGCATAGATAGATCAGATTCTGGGACAACGTTCCATTTTTTATCACCACATGAAGAGCAACTCAACTCCTGTCTTTCCATGAAAGGAAAATAAACAAATTCCCATTTAAGCTTACAAGATCAATGCTGCAAGGAAGTGAATTGTGTGAGTATGTCTGCAATAAAAGAAAGAAATATTTATGTGAGATGTGATTTAAGACACAAAGGCATTAAAAAGAGATCATTATCTGTTTTGGAAGTGGAGAAAAGACCTTACACATATCATTATCAGATTCTGATCAGCTCTAGAAACTGAAAAGTGCTAATGTTATTTCATTTCCCAACAGATGGGAAGGTTCACCCCTCAGAAAGACTGAATGAGGGCTGACTCAAGAACAATAATAAATTATTAATTTGAAGGATTTTTTCCCTCCTCTTTTCTTCCAAGTCCTCTAAGCTAATTTTGTAGCTAATGCAAGGACAGATCTGAGGGAGTAATTATCAAGCAGGTACAACAGGATTAAGTAAACGCTCTATGACAAGACAATGCTGAACTTCTTGCACTGAACCACTACATAAATTATTTGTGGCCAGGATTAAAGTATTTAATTAAATCATCTTTGTGTAGATGAAACATGAAAATCATTTTTTAAATTGCTGCAAGAGAGAAAAACACTTCCCTTCATTTGCTTCTTACAATCTATTGAGTTTGTAGTTCAAAAAAAAAAAAAACATCAAAACAGCAGTGACTCACTGGCAAGAGCATTAGGATAAATCGAACTACCTTGAAATTATCTCCTTGCATACTTTTCTCCTCCAGCCAAGATGATTGTAATGTTAGGCAAATGCAGTACTGGAAAAAGGACAGCTTCCAGACCAGAAAGGTAGTGTCCCTCCATGATATGAGAGGTTTACACACAGGAATTCTTCTTAAAGTAAAGCTGACAGTCACTTCAATGAGCTCTTATTCAACATTAGCATTCTGCTAGACGACTCTGAGGGAGAAAAGGGATTGTCATGTTTCTGTTTTACAAAAACAGCAATGGGAAGTAAGGAAACCTTGCTACTTAAGAGTAAGTGTGTGTAGAACAAAGGATTTTTTGACCCCTGAGAACAAGGGGAAAACCCATCACACTTAAAACATAGCTCTTCTTCCTGAGATTTATTTTCTACAGTACCAGAAGCTAGAACCAACACTGCAGAGTTGCTCGGTTAAGGTCAGTAGGTCCAAAATACTCTCTGCCCCTCATTGCCCACACCAGCAATTTTGAGACACAGCTAACCTAGGAGAGGAGAACTGAGAGACAAGTACCTGGAGTTCTTAGGGACTGCACTGAAGAACATCTGAGGCAATGGCTGAGCTGGGGCAGAGAGAAATTCTAATGTTTACATGAAAATGTTTTTTAAAGTGACATTTAGCAAACTGTTTTGAGAAATGAACATCTGAACGTGGCTTGACTTCATTTGGCTGCAGAATTGAATGGAATAATCTACTGGTGGATAAAATGCAAGGATTTGGACTTAATTCTCTAGCCACTGTCAACTAGGATGGAATGGCTTCAAGCTATTTCTTTTTATTTGGACTAGTATCTTGGCTGGAAGAAAGCCCAGTGGGGAAGAACTGTGTTGGTTATTAATGCAAATCCTTACTATCTCCCTTCAGAAGAGAAAGGTATTGTCATTTTTCATACTGGATGTCTACTTCTTATTACAGAAAGCAAATCAATCCTCTTTTTTTTTTTCCTTTTAATTGCAAGCCATAACAAAAAAGTAGAAAAAACCAATCATTTGTACAAAACCATTACAGATGCATCAAAGAAAAAAGTACTGTGAATTGATTTTTAGGTCTAACAAACCTTGTCAAAATCTCTTCAAATGACAACTAAGATGAAAAATCTACCTCCAGCTAAACTTTATTATTCCCTCTGCTGCATGGATGCTAAAACAAATAATTTTCCGAAGGGAAAAAGAAGGGAAGTTACATAAAGCAAATATTATAAATTTTTATTATGATTTCTTTTCAGCTCTACTGTTGAAGAAACAGCCCATGGATTCTTTGCTCTCAAAACCAGCAAAACCAGTTAACAAATGTTCTATGTGAATAGTTATTAAATGAAGAGTCTATGTGAATATATGTGCAATAAAAACCAAGCCCTAACATTCAGTAATTTCCGTGAGTTTTTGCTCACATAACTATACACACACACATGTGCATGTCTGGCAGAAACTAGATCAACTCTGCTAAACAATGTAACAAAAAAGGAGTCTCTTTAAATAATTCTAATATTTCTGGATATACTCTCTTAGTAAGTCACTTTGAACGAGAGAGAAACTAACACTATAAATATACCTGTAACAATAACATGTACTGGGGGGGGAAATATGGAAACAAGCATACGAAACTGCTAATGGAAATGAATTCTACCTAAGAATTACAGAGTGGAGGTCTCTAGTAAGCTCCAAGGTGTATGATAGTGCACGTATTAAAATGTTTCCACAGTATAATCCAAAAGTGATTTAAATACTTACAGCAGCTTTCATAAGAAGTTTGATGTATTTCTTCTGGACCACTTAACAATCATGAGCTGCTGCCTAATTTCCTTTCCCATCATTACATACTGTCAGTAAATGCATGTGTGTTAAATTTAATTCTTCTCCTTTGTAATTAGTCTTGGTCTACCTGCCTGACATATTAACTGATTCTACAATCTCACATTTGTGACATCAAATGATGTCCATGGTGACAGATTGAGATGCATTCCTGAATAAGAGTGGTAAGTGGGTCATATTTGACTGAGAAGGGGAGAAAAATTCCATCCCCCCTTTATATATGTTTGCTTTGATTAGGCTGATCAGTAACTACAGAAAGACACGACTATGGTACAGTTCATCTGCTGGGGAGCTGATAACCACAGAGGCTTGTGAGAAAGTTTTTAAGGTTATTGTAGGTGATGGAGACTTTAAGAATATGTCAATCACTTTTTGAAGATTAACTAATTTGATTCGTAACTTCAGACTTAGTTCATTGATTTTTAAAATTTTTTTAGTGGGCTGTTCTGAAGAATATGCCACTTTACAGCCGTGTTGCAATAGCTTTGAACATTAAGTTCAATCTAGACTTGACGCTGGAAAATCTCTGGTCCCTGTCCCTTTGCACAAGGAATTTACTCTCTTCTCAGATTTATTTCCATTTATCAGCTTCAATTTGTACTGTAGACCATACTTGAGCAATGAAACTGTATCTCACATCTCTGGATCTGGATTAAAATTTGATGTGTTCTGCTGCACGGGCACGTGTGTCCTTGGATAATATCTGTCAAGGCTGCTCCAGTGAACACCAGTACCGTCAAGCCCTTGAAACTTGCCAGCACTTCTGGCTTTGAAGGGCAACTAAATAAACTACACTTAACAGGGTGGTCTTATATGCCAGCAATAGCACCTGCTGTGATTCCTGATAAAGGGGATTCAGTGGTGTGAGTCTGTGTGACAGGGAATGAAGACCCTCCATTTACACAAATTGACATGAAGGAGTAAATATTCAGACGCAGCAAGCAGGTATGACTCCTTTTATCTCAAATGGAGCCATTCCAACTTGTAGCAGGTTAGAATTTGGCTCACTGAATTTATACTACAGAAAAATGAAGTGTTTTTCATGTATCTTCTGGGTTTTATATATTTTCTCATAAAAACACCGGCTGTTGGCTTTGCTGCTGATTAGCAACCTCCCACTTTCCTGTTCCGGGCAAGTTGGTGAAGAAAGCTGTCAGACCAAGAACAGAATTGCTGGCAAGGCACCCTCTGGCCAAGGCACGCTCCATGGAGCACACGCTGTGTAGGAGAGGCTTTGCCATTTGCGAAACTGGGCTTCATGAATTCTGATCCAGAATGGCCTGAGTTTAGTTCCTTAGAAGAGCAAGCTAAATTAAAACTAACAACTTTCCCCAGTGAAAAGGAATCCAACCACTATTTTTGAAATGCTACCAGAATGGCATAGCAGGATGTGTATATTGCTGTTTGATCACTGTGAGAGTACATCTAATTTGATGTTTTCATGGAGAGAAACTCTGCAAGCAGAAAGTACCAGAATCATGTGTGGCCTTAGATGTCAAATTTCACAGGAAATGGTAGTACTTGCCCTCTAAAGTGTCTGACAGCTATCATTCAGGTGTACAGAAAATAGCATCTGAGAAACCACAAGGAAACCAGACAGCTACAACTTAATGTATCCTCAGAAAACCTTCTGTGATTATTCCACTGAGGCTAAACTGAGATAAATCAGAGGGAACTACAAATTCCTGGTGTAAAAAAGGCTCAGTGAGGAAAATATTTATTCCTGTGAACAATTTATTTATACAGTGGGAGCTTATCCAGAACTAGGGGCTATACAAACACACACCTTGTAATGCCTAGGCAAGACAGAATGGGATGGAGAAAGGAACCCACAAACAGAACCCAGGACTGCAGAGGCAGTAAAGTGCTCACTTATGTCTGCGGCAGAGCTGGGAAGCAGAGCTCAGATCCCTGCTGTTCCACTTGGTGGAATTGCTCTTCTCCTTCTCAATCCCTCTATGGATTTTCATCAACTTATTTCATGAGCAACAAAGTTTGCCAATACACTGTGACAATGTTAATGTGTATAAATCACAAACCTTTTTTCTTGTTTCAACAGAAGAGTCTAAACAGTTGCTAAGATTGCAAATTAGCTCATCTCTGCTTAAAAGATTAACTTTTTAGAACTTTTGCAAATCAGTGAATTTGAAAGGAAAAAAAAGACACATAATGCTTTACACCAGAGGGAGTAAAGTCACTCCCCCAGCAAAGCTGCTTTCAACTCCACGTTCTGCTAACAAAATGGTAAAGGAAAAGCTCTCTGCACCAACTTATTCATGTCAGACACAACCTTGGGAAATGTTTTGTAACACGTCAGAACACAAAGAATACAGAATTCAGTAATTAGCAAGCATGCAGAGATTATATTGATGTTTTATACATATTGGTGGGTAGACAAACAAAGGGGGGACAGCAAACAGGAATACCGAAATCACAGCAGGCTGGACAGGTTGATGAGAGTAGTTAAGAAGATTAATGTATACTCTAAACTGAACTCCTCTAGTCATTCAGTGCTCAATAATTTAAAAGACAATGCCAGTGGCTTCATTTCAAGGTGACAGAAACCTCTGATGATGAAAGACGCAGCTGAAAACTTACTTTTAATTAAAAAGCATACAGGCTGGAGCTCCCATGTGCCTAAAAGGAAGTGACAGCACTTAGGAAACAGTGGGGAGGGATTACTATTTAGATAGTTCATTTTATTAAATAAAAGAATTCAAAGAGAACTAGTAACAACTTTTCCGCTCTAGTATCCTCAATAACGTAAGATGATTACTCACTGACTTAATGAGAAAAAGTTTGGGGCTAAAGAGAAAGCAATTAAACTGACAGATCTGCTGCTACCAAGAACAGATATCCTCAACATGAAGAGCTAGGATGCATTAAATGACCAGAATAATTCATGAACATGAATGAAGATGATGAAGAAATGGATGACAGAACTCACATCTTCTATGCAATAATACAATAGGCAGACCAGTGACAATCAAACTGACAGGTGCATGGTTGGATGGACACAGAGGTGACATACTCCTAATATTCATAAAAAATTGATCAAAATTATTATACTAACAGTTTTTGACATGTGAGAGCTCAGAAATTTGAGCAAAAGAGGCCAAAACTAGTTTTCTACAGAAGCTGGTTTCCAGTTAGCTCCTCTCTCTTGCTGCAAACCCTTTTAACCTGCTGAAGTTTAGCTACAGAACTATCTTAGTGTTAAGAATTTTTGAGTTGTGAGCAAGAGCTTTTTTTCCTAGGGATCCTCGAGCTCTGTAGCCTCAGGCATGCAATGTCTGCCATAGCCTGTGCCAGTGGGCAGCAGCAGCAGTTTGTCATGGTCAACTGTGACATTTTGCTGACTGCTCCATCTTTTTCCCAGTCCTAAACTCAATGATCTTAAACTTCAGCCTTAATTTCAGCATCAAAGGCCTAAGAGGAAGTTAGTACTTCACATATCCTCTGCACTTGGAAAGACCACATTTGGCAGATACTGTTCAATGAGGGGGATAAAAGAGGATGCTGGTGGAGAGCAACGCTTGGCCCTGAATCTATTAGCCAGGACAGGCTCTGATGTTATCTGCCCTAACTCAATGCTGTATCTCAGTGCATCATCATTTTCCATCTTGCTGAAGTCAATGAGAATACTCATGAGCCTTTACACTTCAGCCTATGATTAAGTACTTCACTAAATAAGGTCATTAAATTTAAATTGTAGATGCTTGCTAGGTACTCCTGAAGGTTGTTCTCTCACCTGCAACATAATCCCTGCAGGCTCATGGCTGGCAAAACAAGTGGCTAAATAACATCCAAATCTGTGTGTCAGCAATCCTCCCACTAAACTTAAAGACACGGGAAATTGATTGATTCAAGAGGGAGCTGTGTTTACCCTAATGTTGATGTAGGAAGAACAGTAGCATGTTATGGCTTGTAGAAAAGGCTGAGACACACAGAAAAGGAAAGGCAGATGAACCTGGCATACCACACAGTATCTGGCACAGATAGCTTAGTTGGTTTAAGTAGCAAAAGCCTTACAACTGTGTTATGCAGTGTTTTGCCACTGTGTAGTTTTGCCATTTCTCAGTAGGAACAATCAGTGCAACAAGTATTTTATCAGAGCAGTTCACTGGCTCAGGTACATGTGCATATGTTGGCCCTCATACAGATTTATCCTAAAGGATTAACACAGCAGTTCAAATGCTACCAAGCTATTTTCACTCCTTTCTCTTCAGCATGCACACCTCAAGGCAGCCCTCTACCCTGCTTCCTACTCCCAAACAGGCTATCAATCATGATGAAGGGTATGCTAAAGCCATAATGCAGATAACAGACCATTAAAAGCTCAAATGAGACTACTAAACATGTTTCATTAATCATAGCACAATCCAGTCTTGAACCAGGAGCTACAGATTTAGCAGGTCAGCAATGGAAGGTTTCTTTCTACCCGATTCTAGTGAGTGGGAAAGGGAGAACAGCTCTTGAGCTGGTTGCCTAAAATCTTCTGCCCTTCCTCCTATTCCTCGGGTGCACATGACCTGCAAGGGTTACATTGCTGGGAAAAGAGAGTGAGAGAATAAAGAATAAAAATAAGAGAGCTGCTATGAAAAAAGAGTGTGAATGCTCTTCAGAGAGCCTGGGTTCTCAAAGGAGCCAAAACACCCACAACTCACACAAATTTTAGTAGCAGCACTTCTGAAAAACTGGCCAAACTGGCTCCTTCTCCCTGGCAAGGGGTCTTTATTTAGGGATTTGACAGAGTATCAGAAAGAGTTGTTTTCTTCTAGAGGCCCAGACCCCAGTGCTGATCTCACCAATGTAAAAGCATAGCAGGTGAATTTTAAAGAAAATGCTATAAAAAAGAGATGTCCCCTTTGCACCACTTCTTATTCATGTCTGGCTTTTTCCAGTAGCTTTCCAAGCCCTTTTCAGAAAAAGTCAGCAGGTTACCTGCTAGGCAACTGCCAGGTGAACAAGAGCTAACTGCTACACACA
>NW_008238664.1:2516811-2527762 GCF_000691975.1 Corvus brachyrhynchos
ACCCCTGATGCCATGTGCCTCTACATAATAACTTCAAGTAGGGCACATGTTTTTGGGTTTTCTGACTCTGGAAGCAGGTTGGAGAAGGTGGTTTCAGCAGAGGCTGTTTCCTTGGACAGCAGAGTCAGAAGACACTCAAAAAGACTCTAATAATTAACTGGAAGATGCCAGAGGATGCCAGAGCTAAAGGGGCCTAACAGAATGGGTTTCAAGTTTAATTCTAGTGGAGGATTTGAACCAACAAACTTCTTGCAAGGAGGCAGGGTTTTTTACCTTAGTTTCACCTCATTGTGGTCATGCTGAACTCCATGGTTTACTCTTATAAAAGCCTTTCAGATGAGCAGAAACATTGGTTATTGACATTGTTGGATGAGTTTTACTATGGAATGTTAAAAAGTGGGAAAGAAGTATTGAATACAGAACAAGAGCTTTCAAAAACACAGCAGCAGAAGCTTGATTATGCCAGATACCCTCTACTCTATTTTTGAGCTTGTTCTGTTCACAGAAGCATGTATTTGATATGTTATCACTTAATTCCTGTATACTAAAATGACAGCTTCTATTCTGATAATGTGTGTTTCAGGTAGGATTCTGGAAGATTTTAATCTACCAATTAAAAGGTAGATTATTAACATACTTTTATATGTTAATAAACCCCTGATTCGTGTTACTTGTTTTTAATGTTGCCTAATATTTTAAGATTGGCAGAATCTACTGCCCCTACTTGTGCCCTGCCAAATGGAGATGGGTTTAGAGGACTCAAAATGTCTCTACTGTGAAATTTCTTGAACAGACTGTGCTTTATGGCAGGGGTTGGAAACACTTCTAAGCATTTGGAGAAATTAATTTCCGACAATTAATTATGTCTCTACAGTACAGTATCTTCCTTCCTCTACAGGGTTAGGCAGCAGGAGCCCCACAAATACCTTGGAGGTGTTTATTAATACTGCATATTCTAGAAGTATCTAATAACAGGAAAAAGTTGGTGGTTTCTGCTTTTTTTAAAGAGCAAGCTTTTTGCTCTTACAACTGCTGAGAAAAGCCAAGAAGTGTAGTATTAATGAGCCAGACAACAAACAAGAACTGTATACTTTTCTTTTTTCTTAAAATCATCATTTTTAAGTAGGTCTCCTGATCTTTGAGGGTTTTACCATGGTAGACTATCCCCTTTAAAGTAGGTTTCAGGAATTAACCTGTCAAAGTCAGAATTTCAGGTCCACATATCCCTTCTTACATAGGTGTTTTCCTCCTGGGTGCAGAAGGCTATGATGATACCTTTATGTTCTTTGGCACAGCTACATGCGTATTTTTCAATGCCAGCGTTTTGCAACAGAAGCGGTATTACTTTGGTAGCCATCAAATGTTCATGCAGCTCACCAGGATACAATAGAGATGAAGAGATACTGGTCCCATACTGAGAGCTAACTGGCAGCACTTCCTATACCTGTGCTGTGTGTTAACACCAGTGGGCAAAAAACCACCACACAGTCCATCACTCACTTCCCCTCTCCCTCAGTGGGACTGGGGAGGAGGAAAGGAAGAATAAAAGCATGAAAACCTGGGGGTCCAGACTGAAAAAAAACCTAAAACCAACAAGCAATTGTTTAATAAGTGACGTAGAAGAAGAAGGAAGAGAACAAAAAAACCCAAAACAAGTGATGCCGAGGTCCTTCCTGTGGGTAATTGATGCCCAGCCAGTTCTTAATCAAAAGATGTCTAGTCCCCTAAAGCCCCCTCTTTTCCCTTTTAGAGCTGAGCACGATGCTGAATGCCATGGAGTAACTCTTTTGTTGGTGAGAGTCACCTGCCTGGTTGTGTCCCCTCCCAGCCTACTGAGCGCCCACCAACTGTGGGGGCAAAGCGAGAACGGGGGAAGGCCTTGATGCTGTGCAACCACGGCTCAGCAAAAGCCAGAACACAAGTGTGCTGTCAGGACTGTTTTGGTCACAAAATCTAAACCCCAACACCATATGAGCTGCTAAGAAGAAAATTATTCCAAGGAACTGGTATTTCAAGGAACTTCCCTGTTACCTGCATACACAGCTCAGATTAAATGAGACTGGTAAACAAAGGGGTCCAAGCCACACTAAACATTTTAGATTGGAGCGAGCATTGGAACTATTGTGTCCTGGACATCTTGTCTTTATTTGGGTTTTGCTGCACTTGATCTTTTCAGGCGACCTGCCAGTGTCACACAGACACTGCTTGCAAGCAGCTGCCCATCTTTGGAGCTCTGTCATCTTTCTCTGTCTGAGAATCTGCTCGGAGGGATTTACTGCTCTGTTCAGCCATCACAGCCTACTGCACGTGGGGTTCTTTTGCTATAGTCTTTTTCCAGACATTTCACAGACCCTTGGGTAAATGTGACCCAGGTTTTGAGTGAGGAAGTGAAAATGTTAAAGGGGGTGGGAAAATGCAGGAAAGTATTTTACCAGTATAAGACTGCATGAGTCATGTAAGGTGTACCAATAATTAAACACTAAAAAGAATGAAGCAGAACAAGTGTGGATTAGAGGTGCATCCCAAATATGGGCTGGAACTAATGAGGCTTTTTACCATCAGAGAAAGTTTATTACATGTACTTCAAAGGGAGCTGACTTAGTGAGCAGTGGAGGTGGGTCAGATACATCCTTTCCACTGACACTCAGCATAAAACGAGAAGCATTCATAACAGAATGGCTGAACTGGCTATGAAAATAATAACCCATGACTTTGGAAAATATTAAAGAGAGGATTAAACCCAAAAATAAAAAGAGAGGGAAGGGAAGAATGGCATATTAAATAAAAACAGAATCCTGTACTTATTTCACAGCTACCAAAAGTGTGTGCTGACGCCATACATGCTCCTCATTCTGACCTCTGGCCAGGTCCATAAAACGTGACCTGCGATACACCAGGCTGTTAAAATGCCTCTACTCTCTACAGCTGAGGCTACCCAATTAAATGTTAACAGTACTGAAAGTGGGGTAAAAAGCACCCTGATTACCAGTGTAAGTGCCATTACATCAAGAGCTACTGCAGACAGCACCAGACCAGAAATGTTATCCAGAGACCTACAGGGACAACAGTGCAGATGAGGAAATTAGAAAAAAAAAATCATCATGCAAAAGGTACAACTTAATAAGCTTGAGGAATAGAAACCCAGAGAGAAATACTGAATGGGGTGAAAATGGGTAGAAAGCAGTATATTAGACAACATAGAGGTATGATCTGTTGTGCTTTTCCCAGGAACTGAAAGACAGGAACTGCTCAGTTCTTGTTGCACTTGTGAGGCTGCCTGGCACTCAGCCCCTGCTTGAGTTAGACCCTCCTGCCTCTAATGCTGAGTCTTGCCTGAACTTTGAGTAGTGTGGAAAGAAAAAGTGCTGGTCCTTGCTGACAGCAGACAGGTATACCACATCTGTGTAGCACCAGATTTCTAAAATGCTCTTGTAACAGAGCTGTACAGTCAGACAAATTCAGCTGTTTCTCTTGCACCCCACTGCTAAATCTCCTTGTGATTCTTCACAAGAAATCACATCACTTTGCAAGTGAGTAATTAATAACCTGCCACTGATACTACACTGATGCAATGGCATTTCAGGAACAGGACTGTGCCACTATAACATGAGCTACAGTGT
The DNA here is from genome assembly GCF_000691975.1 of Corvus brachyrhynchos. Taxonomy (NCBI): domain Eukaryota; kingdom Metazoa; phylum Chordata; class Aves; order Passeriformes; family Corvidae; genus Corvus; species Corvus brachyrhynchos. The sequence continues at coordinate 2,520,432 of NW_008238664.1, forward strand.
GTGGAAAAGATACAGGAGACCCTTAAACTACAGCTCAGACATAAGTAGACAAATCCCAAGCTATTCCAAGCTAAATGAAAGCTATCCCAACTTCTCTTTCACGATCACCAAATTTATCCACATTTCACAGTTTCCGAAATTTTGGTTCCTTCATTTTTTTCTTGAGTTTTAACATAATTTTACATACTTTTATTTTTCAGAAGACATTAATTTGGATCAACTGTTTCCCTGTTTTTATGTTGAGCATAGATGGTAAAACTACTTCTAGGAGACCTCTGCTGGTCACTGAAGTCTCCTGTCTTACAAAAAAACCCCACCGTACATCTCACAAAAGTACTGTTTTATAATTAAAAGCTGGATTCTCATCTAATTTTCCCCAATATAAATCCAAGGACAGCTTAAATGAAAGTAATGAAATTTCTCTGGATTCAGTCTATGGCAAATGAGATAAGGATCTTGGCCTAATCTCACGAATGCCTCCCTCGAGATCTCCATTAGTAACACTGGTTTTTTAGTGAAAAATGCACCACATTCTTGCAAGATCTCCTGGAAGGGAAAATGGTGGTTTTGAGTACATCAATTCCACACAGTTACTGTAAAACTTTGGTGAGATCTGAGGGGAAATGGTTACAACACCCTGCTACCCCAATATACCTCTTCACCAACAGCACTAGAAATACAACCATAACATATAATTAAGTAACTTGTTTCATTTTGTATATATTCTAAGCCTGTAAGGGAAAACTGTGATGCAACCACACCTCCCTTCCTTCTTAAGAATCATTAGTACTAACTGTTTACAATTTCACTCATGGCAGCTGCTGGATTCAGTTGATTTCAATATATTGCTAAGAGATAATAATCCCACTTGCAGGGCAGGAAATGGGCATTGGAATTGGTAAGGGTGCTTCAAGCTTTCAGGCTAACAAAACACTTGTGATAGTACCTTATCCTGACTCATCTGAAGGAGTTTGCCTCCTCTTTGCCCTTTGACAATGGACTATGAACAAGACATCAGAGCTACAAAGCTCCTTGAAACAAGCTTATGTTTTGCCTGACAGCTAGGCCAGACAGAGGCAGACTTTGGAGAGAAGAACGAAAAGTACCAGCTATTTTGGATATCTTAACAAGCATATCCTCAGTGCATTTTTGCAGAGGTGGACATGTAAGCATGACTTTTTTTTTTTTTTTTTTTTTTTTTTTTTTTTTTTTTTTTTTTTCTGAAAAGCCCTCAGCCTTGAATTACAGCTCTCCTGCAAATTCTAGTTGCAGCTTCCTTCAGAGTTCATCATTGCTTTTTCAAGCATTGGTCACAAGGGGACAAAAATAATGAAAGGTGCTCTCCAGGTTTCGACACACTTTCCAGAGATTACTAACCTAATCTTTAGTTCCTAATTTTGACAACCTGGAAACCTTACATATTGTTAGAGAAATGATTAAACATCTTCCTCTTCTACCAAGGGATAAGTTAAGACTAATCACAGCTCAGGATAATGAAAATCAAATTTCTTCTGCTTTAGAATCTGCCTTCCAAAGTTCATCCTCAGGAATTAGCATTCCCATCTGCCTTCAGTGTGAAAGTCGGAGCTGCATAGCAAGGTACCCTAGGACAATACATTCCAACCAAGTTGGTCCAAGCCTCACTCCAGCAATGGCTCCATGTTCATCAGTACACAGGTTCTGTTCATGACTGAATCACCCAGCAGAGCAAACCTGATACACAGTCAAATGTGGGCACAGATGACATTTCTATTGCATTAGCCGGAACACATGATTTGGAGTTTGGGCTGCCTTTAAGCTTACTGTGGAAAGACAGATGGTATCTGATCCAGGGTAAGGTTTCTCAGAATAGTTAATCCATTAGTATTTTAGAACAAAAATGAAGCAGTGACTTTATACCAGATACCACTTAGTGCTAGGTGGCTGTGGCATTTCCATCTCTAGTTTTTTATTTACTGTATCACTAAACAGTGACCTTCACCAATAAGTCTGCACCTCCTAATTTTCTGCCTTTTAGGGAAAGGTTAAGTACAGAACTGGCTCTCTGGTGAAGTGTGCCTCGCCATTTCAGAGAGAGTGTGTTCCAGCAAGAGACTGCAGATGGACCTCAGATGAAAGCTGATGATCTTTTCAGTGCTCTGTTGAAAACACATGGTGATGGGAAGACATGAAACAGCTTGTAAACCAGGAGAAAGGTGAAAAACAAGGCAGCTCAAACATTGGTGTCACATCTTCAATGATAAAACAGCTCTGAAGCACATGAAGAACTATCGTCACTGAAACACACTGATATTCAAATGTAATTTTTGCTGCCCATGCTTAAATGGTACTGACCGTACTGGCTAGGGCAAGGTGGTGCTGATTCTATGTTCTGTATTCAACATCCTGACACTACCAGGGGAATGCAGTGGGTTAGGGTAAGCTCTGTTTTGTTACAGGGTTTGCAAAGAGCGTACTGCAACCCGCAGCTCTTCCTCACCTTTGCTTCATTTTAAAAGGAAATCTCCCCAACTTCTGCACAGGTACACATTCCAGAACCAGATCCAGATTCCCCTGACATGAACCCTGACACTACAATCTCGCTTCTTTACCTGAGTTTATCTCATAGAGCAATCTCAATCAAATGAGAAACAAAAAAAGAGTAGAAATCATATTGCGTGGTGGTCAGCATTCAGTAATTTAACTGAAACAGGTACTAATTTCAAGGTGATACAGAAGTCCCTCTGAAGTCTGGCTACATTTTTTTCATGGAGTAGAAGTCAACATCAATGTTACCAGGACATAAAGAAAAAGGAGAAGCAAGTATTTACAACATTTAATCTTTGATTTATTAATTTGAAAATTCTTGACTGGAAAAAGGAATTGAAGAACAACAAGGAGGAAATCATGTCCAGTAAATCCTGATTAGATTAGATGGAAGACATCTCATCTGGAAGCTTCAAGACCATGGAGGGGCTTTCCAATACCACGAAAATGAAGGATAAGGAGCATTCTAGGATGTCATATCTCTGAACAGGTTAGAGGGAGGCATTCACAAATAGGAAGGATATTCTCTTTCAAACTAATTATCACTCCCAGGGGCTGACGAGGCCTGAAGAATTGAGGGTCAAATGAGAGGAAGTAACAGCAGACTTGTCTAGGCTTACAGAGGGGTCAGAAATCATAAAGCATAACTGTAAAGCATTTCCTGCTGCCTGCTTGACCTTGGCAAGGGGAATTCTTGCAAGATCCCAGCTGGAAGCTTTTCTGTTCTTTAAAACATGCATATCAGGAATGAAAAGTTTTTTCATCATTGATGCAACTGATTACAGGAAACTCATAGACCTGTGCCTCCCCATAAAAATAGTGATCAATAACAATCTCCACAGCTGTCTGACTATACTTCTCTATCCACTTTCCAAGTAAGTTGTGTGGCTTGTCATAAGACTATGAACCTGTAACCGTGTACTCTGTGTACTCTGGTTTGCTGGGACAGAGTAAATGGTCTGCAACGGGTCCGTAACTTCAATTTGAAGTTTGATAGCAAAGATGCACAGTAATCAGACGTTAGGAGAGCTGATATGCTTCAGTGATCCACTGCTCCAGACAGATACATAATGAGTAGATGGAGATGCAGATTAGCAGAAGGAAAAGCTCCATTACTATTCTTTTTGAAGCCAAGAGGCTTTGAAGAGCACAGCCGTTAAAGGTATCACACAGGAAGAGGGAAAGTCCTCAATACAGAGAGATCACAAACCATTTAGGGACTTGCCAGGTCCCACCCAACACCCGAGGCTTGCAGGCTATCAGTATGCAGCAGGAGCCAGCTCCCAGCATGAATCCCTCTCAGCTCTGTGAGAGGCTGCCTCGTTCCGCAATTCTCGCTTCAGCCTCCGAACAGTCTCAAGGAGCAGCCGCATGCAGAGAACTTTACAGAAGTCCTATCTTTTGATATATACAACTGTCATGGCAAGTTGTTTTTACACTAATTCCCTGGTACATAATCCAAGCCCTAACTCCTGTTTTGCTGTGGTTTTGTTTGAGTATTTACTCATGTGGACTGATTAGCCAGCCACGCTTTAAGCTCGGTCCTTCTGACCTCCAAGTTAGGCAACAGGAATTTATTTTTACTCTTCTTCTGTTCTCAGTCAACCATGACACCGTATTTTCTTCCTGGGTTTAAGCATATGCTTCATTTTTGTTGCTTATTATGTCATTCTGACACTTTCTGAAACCCCTGTAGTGTATTGTGATATACCTGCAAAAGGCCAGTGTTAAAGAGACAATGTGAAAAAGAAAAAAAAAGGTTCTCATAAAAACTATCACCCACAACAGCACGTTTCTATGGTAATACAGGACTGCTTTGGGTTGTTATGGCAACTAAACCTTTAAAAGCAATAGCATAAAACCAAAGCAAAAAAAAAAAAAACACACAGAAATGGAGCTTCATCACTGCTGCTCTTCTCAATTTTATAAATAATTCTCAGTCCTCCTTCCCCACACAAAGGCTAGACTGGGTGTTACAGTGATCAAAACTCCTTTGGAGGATAAAGAAAACCACTTGGCTTCATGGCAATGGGCATGTGGAGCCTCTTACCACTCTCTTAAAAACTATTACTAGAAGTGCTTGTCCATAGACAAACCTCTGGCACCACAGAGCAAAACAAATAAAAAGGTGGTGGCAGTGACAGTAGACTAATTGCTGACTGCAGCTAAGTGGGGATGGTATCTGCACTACCAACCTTGCAGAAGGGACGGGCCAAAATCACATTGAATTAAATGTTGTGTTAGTTTCTTAATGCTACCATGTACTTCAATTATTTTCTTGGCAAGTGCTTTTTTTGTAGTCAGATGTCACTGCCAAGAAAATGCAGAAAAATTCTAGATACGTGCACTTGCCTCTATATAGCTTCACAGAAATTTACTGTGATGTATGGTGTTTTTAAATAATCTTAGGTTTCAAGATACACCATCTTGACTGCCTTGGGATGTGTTGCCACTTCTCCCTTTTCCTATTCTTTCTTTCCTGCTCAGTATCCTGTATATTTACTCACTCTATTCATCTCCACATAGCTTTCTGATTTATCTACCAGTTATATCTACTTCCCATTATTATGTTCGAAAGAATTAAAGGATCACAGAGTAGAACTGCCAGTGTGTGAACATCCTCTTCTAAATCTGCTGAGGTCCCTCAAAACCGATACCCCGGAAGTGCATCCCTTTGCAGCCCTGCTTATGCACTTCAGCCTTCATGCACATCAGACCTGGCTGAGGTCACCCAATTCTTTCTACTTGTGACCCATAATAGGGGCCTAGAGTTGAAAGGAGAACATATTTAAAGATTGCTCCCCAACTATTCACATCTTATTTTAGTTAGCCAAAAAAAGAAGTTGTAAGCTCAAAGCTGGAATGTTTACGTAAATCAGGGGAATACAGGAACTAGACTTCTTTACTGATACAAGCCAGCACCATCCTATTCACCCTAATGTTTTAAAAAGATAGTTCTTACCAGCTGAATCTTTCAGGATTTTAGGACACCACTGTAACAACATTCAGATTATTGTGTCTTAGTAGTATGGGAATGAGCATGAATCTCCAAATACTGTCAAAAATTGGTGCCAACATGACTCTGCCGCAGGTTGGCAAAGCCCTACAGAATGTCACTTTGCACCTGCAATAATCATATCCTGAAGCATACAGAAGGAAATATTATTACTGTCTATTAAGCAGAACATGTGCAGGAAGACAATGCAATGAATTAATGAAATTCAGGAGACCCTGTACCACTTTCAGAGGCGATGTGCATTTCAGTAAGTTGCTGTGAGCGTAAACTGGCAGACGTTTAGTGCTGATGACAGAAGAGTGGTGGCATCGAGTCAGCCAAGGACAATCTTAAAAGAGAAAAAGTACGATGGCTCACTTTGCTGTAGGGCTTCAGCCCTGTTCCAAGTCACACATCTCAGCAGGGCAGAAGCTGTAAGCATATGCTAGGTCCTCAGATGGTTCATGCTCTGGCCTATTTGTCAACAGCACCACTGAACACTGTACCACTTCCTTTGCTATCCACCTCCACCTCTGTTCCCACCAGACAAATTCTCTTGGTGTGTCAGAATAGCACTTCCTTGACAGCTCCCCCAGTCCTTAAGCAGAGAGAAAAAAACCACTACATCCCCAAACACAGATGTAAGTGGCTTCAGAATTTCACTTAGTTGTGCCAGTAGTTAATGGTTTTCAAGAATCTCTTCTGCTGACATGTTCAGTCCCAGCTCCAGAATGAATCCCAGAACCGCACACACCGGAAGCAGCTGACTCAGGGTTTGTGTTGCACCAAAGCAGGAATACCATCAGCTTAGATCTTGAGACCCTTTTAAGTATTTAGGCAGTGCAAAGGAAAAATAAACGGGCCTGGCTTTTCATCAAAAAATGTCTAACATGCATCTCTTTTACTGACATGAACTTGGGACAAAATTTACTGCAACTATGGATTTTGCACTTAAGGTCCAAATTCTTTTCAGGACTATGAATTTCACTGTGACTAAATGCAGGAAATAAAATATGAATACAGAAAAGCTGTGGACACATTTTGTCCCCAGGTTGTACTGTATGTTTATCAATCACTTTTTGGTATGTATCTAGAAGGATGTCTTCGGGTGACCTTATGATGTGTATCCCATATCGCTGCCCTATGCCCAGAAATTAATTTTTGTGCCTTTCTATGCCTCTAAACTGAGCCTGAGAGGGGGAAGGAAAAACTGAGCACAAAGGACTAGGATGAAATTATTTTTGTTGTTAGCAGTACCTCAAAGGACAAAAAACATCTATGTTGAGGAGCCAGAGGGAGTAATGCTCCTCTGTTTAATTGAACTGCTTGGTCCATGCTAAATGCAGCTAGAGATTACTGCAAAGAACATGGAGTGGAGCCATCTTGAAATTTAAGTAAAATAAAGACACTTGAGAGATGCAGAGTGAAGTGGCCCATTACAGACCAAACTCTTTTTTTTCCTTTTAGCTTGCTAGGATTAAAATAGGGGGCTCAAACATCCCCACTTCTCTAGATTAATTGGAAAAAGGAAGCATGTGGAGGTTCTACTTTTTCCACAAAATCGGACTGATTACTGATTTCATTTACATGTCTAACTTCTAGTTCATGTAGTTGTCCCCAGGTTTTGCTCGTGGTGCATTTCTACACAGTCTTAGTGCAGTTATATAATAAATTGGTTTAATTTTGTTCACACATTTCCCTCTTCCCTGGCTGTGCAGAGAGCAACACCGTGCACTCACCCTGCTGATGGGATAATCATGCCATTGACCTCTGGGCAATATGTTCTACCTTACAGCTTGAACCTGTGAGA
>NW_008238664.1:2527796-2557088 GCF_000691975.1 Corvus brachyrhynchos
TGCAAATCTATGTGGTGCCAAGGACAATATTACAGACATAATTTGCAGCATGAAACCAAAAAGGTGAAACCTCGAATGAGAGCTTTGTAATTGGAAATGGGGCCTTAGGTCTTTAAAAATATGGATTGTTAATGCAGAGCAAGGTAGGTTCAGGGAATGTGCCTGGTTTGGAGAGGGAGAAAACAGAATATCAAGTTATTAAAATGCACGTCACAGAGAACAGTGAAAAGTGTATGTGCTTGATAGATTGCATGTGATTAGAATGAGGGCCTTAGGCAGGGAAATCTAGCTATTAAATATAATTCTTCCTTTAGTCCTATTAATACAACTATCAAACCTTAGGGTAAACTTCATTTGTTAGGTGAATGACCCATGTGTCTCTTCTGCTTGGCTTTTTCCCACATGCAGAAGTTACTTATCATTACACATTATTAACTGGTGGACAGGCTGCCACTCCCTCCATATTCACTGCCTGCTCATGCACTTGCTCTGCTTTCCTGTCACCAAGGGGATGCAGAGTGACTGGCCAAAGGGATTAGTACACGGGCTTAATTTGTGTGCTCCACCCAAGAAGACAGGCAGACATTCCTGTTCAGGGCTTTTTTAATAGCGCCCTAAACCAAATATAATTAAACAAGGGCAAGGGTACTGAATGCACCTGAAGGGAAGCAGAAGAATGTGAACAGACTATAGGCGAAAGCAATCAACCTAAAACATTTATTGGTGGACAGCAACTCCTGATTGATGTCTCTTTTTTAGTTTCGATGGGGGAGTTATTATTTTCCTCCTTGGTTTCTTCCCACCCCCTGTTCTCATATATTTTCCTTTTAGCACAGCCTACTGGCATCTCATTCCCCGAAATACATTTTCTTCTGCCAATAACAAACATGCAAAGCAGAAATGCTCCTTCTCCTCGTCTGTACCCTGTGGGAGTTGGATTTTCTAGCTTCTGAGGAGGCACAGCCTTTGCTAGTCAAGGGAGATGGGAATATGCACTTTGCTCCTTTGATGCCATGCTCTGCCCAGATTTCTCTCAATAAATATTTGCAAGGCAGTTCAAAAGAGCTCTAGGTCCATTCTCCACAGCTGGAGTATTGGAGATTAATAGAATTAAAGTCTCTTTAAATCCTCAAGAAAGAGCTCAGCAGAGAAACTGGTTTTTTGCTTTAACACTGTGTGAGTCATACAATGTTTAGTTTGGGTGTTTGATACATCATAGCATCTAAGCCAAAAAGACAGCTGTAGAATGAGTGGCAGGTTAACAAAGACTGGAGAACAATAATGTAGAAAAAGCACTAGATTGATGTTGAGGAGGTAGAAAAAGGTCCTCAAAATTTCAGTGTTACCAACAAGATTTTATTACAAATCTTGTAGCATGTGGTGGGTTTTTATTCCAAAAACTCCAGTTGTGGTATCAAAAGATGACAAAAAATACCAGCTTTCATTTATAATTAAAACATCCCTAGCCCCCATGGGAAAAAGCTTGAAAACACGACCAAAGGGTATCCCTTGGAAATCAGAATGGAAAAATAAAGAACTCAAATCTTTGATTTTATTTTAGAATTTACCCCACCATGAGTTATACCCTATTTCTATGCACAGTTGGCCTTTCACCTCTAAATATTTCTGCCTGATGGCAGAAACAGACAAAGAACCATTCAGCTAAAATAGAACTACAGATGTTTCAGAAACTGCAGCCATTCCATTTTGGCAGCAATTCATAATCAGAATTTTCTGATTATGTCCCTTGTCACATTAAAATCCATAAACTAGAATGTGCACATGCTGATCCATATAATAAACTCTCTCCCTTGGAGCTCATTTACTGAGGTCAACCTTATCACATACTGGCTTCTCAATAAAGGAATAGCACAGCAAAGCAAACTGCAATTAGGGGGGGAAAAAAAAAAGAGAACTTCCATCCAGTCAGCTTATCTGAGAAGTGTTTTTCCCTAGACCCACAGAATCAGGAAGTCCCACCTCTTTGTTTGATCCCCTCCTAATTACAGTCAGCAAAATTAACCCCTTATCACAGTTAGAAACTTGTCTTTTTTCCCAAATATCCTAACCCCTTACTTTCTTTCTCTCTTCACCAAAATAAATCAGTATTCTCCTATAGTTTCACACACAGATGATAACAGCATTGAGACACCAGAGCACAACACCCCTCAATATTTCTATCAGCTATAGCTAACTAATAAAATTCTTTATCAATGAAGCTTCAAAGATTCTGTAGCAGAAAAGAAGAACACACCACAATATAACAATCAAGAATAGAAAATCTTAAGCAGATAGAGCCTCCACGGGGACCTTTTCAAAGAGAAACTGTATTTCATTTGTGTAATAACCCTGGGATGAGCTATGCACTGTAGTCTAACCATTAAATACTTACACAAATCTTTCAGAACCTAACAGATGTTTCTTTTATGAGCAAAGACAAGTGCCATTCGGCCTTTTTAGACACTTATAAAAATTCAGATAATTTGAAGCTATTTTAATAGCTGCCTGACAATTTTATTAATGCACTCTGCTACAATATGATCCTGTTTCCTTCACAAAAAGACTGACTCATACCATGGATTTTTATACACACTAAGGTGCATGTTGCTAATGCCTTCCTCTTGATTAGTAAGAAAAGAAAGCCTGCTTTACTGACCAGAAGAAACAGAAAGATCTCTGCAGGATTTAACACAAACACTGTGTCAGCCTGCAGAGATCCTGTCTCAAAATCATCTGGAAGCTTTAATGATTTACTCAGTGTAAACTGACAGACTGAACTACAGAACCTGCCCAGAATCAATTCTGTGGCTCAAATCCTGCCTTGAGCCATAGGTGTCAGTGAATTTTAAATTTTAATCTTGGCAACAACCGAGTATTTTACATCATCACAAGAAAAGCACACCTATAAAAAGCACAATCATTGCAGGAGAGTCAAGGGCTATGACAGGTATAGTTTATTAAAATGGGGCTTCACTGGTAGAGCCAAATTCAGGGAAATTTATACAGCACCTGCTGACTCTGCCTGACTCTCACCAGTGCCATCAGCATCTCACTTTCTGGCATGCTAAATTCACACACAATTGCAAAGTTATGCATGCATTTAACATTACAACCTTATGCATAATAGTTCTTGTAGGAATATAATTACTAAAACCCCTACACAAGATGCTTAAATTTGTGACAGTTATGATTTTTCTTATTTTCGTTTGTTTGCTCTTTTTCATGAAGAAGCTGCAAAAGTAGTATGAACATAGATTGTTACCTCAGGCATTCTGCAGAGCAATATGCCAAAGCACCCACATGCTGAGTGTTTGCAAATTTTAAGTTTGGGATTGACTATGTGCCAGTCCCTCTTCAGCTGTGGGCACTTGATCCTGCACCAAAATCGCTGCTGACCTTTTCTGGTATTTATGATGTCAGTATGGATTTTTATCATTGTTTGAGCTCCTGACACAAAGCAAACAGCTTTTATAGCATGTTTTTATTCATGCAAGGTATGAATATGTGAATCTCAGTATTCCTGTCAAGTTTGCCATTTCTCCTTCTTGTATGCTTGGTTAATGGAGGTCAGCTTTCCAGAGAAGACTTACTTGCACAGATGAACACTAATCGTAGCTTATATTCTCTGGGAGACTTAATATACAAGTAGAGTTATTTGAAATGCACTAGCTGAGTATTATCCAGTCTCTGTTGTTTGAAAGTACTTAAAATATTCATCGTATCATCTAGCTGGAATGTGAGGCTAACATGCAGTCATAGTAAGACATCACTGTTCAATACAGCCTCTGAGTTTTGACATGTACTTAGAAATATCATAATGCCCTTTGATGCAGTGTTCAATTTAACACAGAGCTCCTCAACACTGATCTCTACAGGGATTATTCAGGTCTCATTTGTGAGTCTCAGCTGTGACTCACACACAGCAATGGCCTAAAGGAACAAGGCAGACACAAGAATTGTCACCTGATACTAGGTCAAGCACAAAGAGAGTCTCTTGCTCATTATTTACATGTGGAGCACCCAGCACAGACACTGTGATCCAGACTTAAACTGCAACTTGTAACACAAATGATTATGATGACTGTTGTAGTCAGGTCCCAAATAAAGTGAGAATCTGTATTTAACATACAGTAAAATTAAAAATCAGAACCCTGGAATAAAAGAACCCACATTGCAGTACCAAGAGTTTGGGTGAGCAGGAGTAACAAAACGATCAGCAGATGTGGCCTTTAAAAGAACTTTAAGATTGATGGCACAGAACATAGCTTCGGACTCATTTTTTTCTCAGAAGAATTTGCACAGTTTCTGCAATAAAAACATATTGGTTACTAATCCCTGTTGTCTGAAGCACTTCATCCAAGAATACACTATGATCTACAGTCCCACTCTTTTGCCCTTAGGCTAGGTACTTTCTCAAGTTTAGAACTGTCAAAATCTAGTGAAAGATGAATAGGAAACATAATCAGTGTCAACTAAGTCACAGAAAACATGCATGACAGGTTATCTTCCCCAGACTGGCTGCAGACTCAAACCTCTGAAATCGGTATTTTGGAGGTATGTATCAGTCCTAGAGGAAAACAGTCTACCTATCTATAGAGCAAGAGAGAATGAGGCTAAAGCAGAAATGCCCAAATCCCAGCTGAAAAGCTGGATATGACCCTTAAAATTCAAGTTGTGGGTTCCCAAAGACATATTTATGCATAGAGATTGAAGCTTGTATATAAAAGGATTAATAATTATACAACCCCCACTGACTCCTAAGAGAAACTGTTAAATGTGACATTGCTTGAGCCACTGTTTCAGGCTACCAAAGAGAGGTATGAATTTCTCCAAAAGCCTAAGGTTGCCACTTCAAAGAAGAGATTTTTAAATTTCTGCACTCTGCTACAGAACAGTTGGATCATTTACTGTAAGGGCGTATGCAAAGAGCTTATCAGAAAAGGGCAGAAGAGCAATAAATCACAAAGAAATCCTACTCCCTTTTTTCTATCTACAGAGTGAATGCAGTAGTACCGTTACCACCTAAGATATTAAATTACTATGTAAGGGTCTGATCTTTCCAGCAACTCTTAAGATGACTGGAAGAAGAGCCTTTGCAGAACAAGGATTCTGGGTATTTCAGGTGCTATTTAAAACATACTATAGGCCCTTCAACACAGCAAATCGGACCTGGTATATTACAAAGCAGTCCTGAATCTGAGTTTCTTCCGAGCATGGTGTCCGAGAAAAAAAGAATCTGAGCTACTGGTCTCTCTTTATCACTATTTTTGCTGGGAAGAAAAGTCTTCCCAGGCACAGAAAGAATCACAGACTCTAGGACCTTCTCTCTATGTGAGGCTGCAATTTGGAAAAGGCTGTGCTGGACTGCCTCATCAGTTACCTTGCAGCAACCTGCAGACAGAAGCTCTTGCCTTTCCTGCACTGATGTGCAAAATTCTTTAATTTGCTCAAAAAGCATCCTGGTGTAGGCAGGTTTGTAACAGTGGCTTCTAGCCAGCAACTGCTTGTTAGACATTTCTAGAAAGAGACCCAGTGGGTCTAAAGCTGCCCTCCTAACTGGAGTTGGATGTAATGATAGATTCCTTTGGAGAGTAGCATTTCCCTTCATAGAAGTTTTATTATTCTTCTGCTTATGTAATATTTCAACAAACATTCTAGACTGCCCCCAAGAAATCTTCATAAACTTACCTGGGACTTCTGAGAGAGAAACAAGGAAGAGATTAAAACATTAGTCTAGTAAAATATCCTTTGGAGGAATATTTGGGGCTAATGACATGAGACAATCTTTCAATCTTTTGTAATGCAGGCAGGAGAAATAAAGACACTTTGGAAAAACTGAGAATCACCACAGAATTTAGGCCAAACTTTTACAAAGCAGTAAAAGAGTATCAGTATCTCCCCAAATTACTTGCCCTTCCTTCCATTTCCATTGAATCATGGAACAATACAATCATTTAGGTTGAAAAAGACCTTTATGTCCTGCCATCAAAGTAACACTACTAAGTCCACCACTAAACCCTGTCCCTAAATGCCACATCTACACAGCTTTTAAATGCACCCATGGATGGTGACTCCACAAGTTCCTGGGCAGTCTGTTCCAATGCTTGTCAACCCTATCCATGAAGAAATTTTCCGTTGCCCTTCTCTAGACCTGCTCCACCACCTCAATGTCTTTCTTGCAGTGAGGGGCCCAGAAATGAACATGGGATTTGAGGTGTGGCCTCACCAGTGCTGAGTACAGGGACACAATCACTGCCCTGGTCCTGGCTGGACACACCATTGCTGATATGGGCCAGGATGCCATTGGCCTTCTTGGCCATGTGGGCACACACTGGCTCATGTTCAGCTGCTGTTGACCAGCACCCACAGATCCTTTCCCACTGGACAGTTTTCCAACCATTATGCCCCAAACCTGTAGTGCTGCATGGGGTCTTGTGACCCAGGTGCAGGACCCAGCACTTTGCCTTGTTGAAATTCACAGAACTGGCCTTGGCCCATCAATTCAGCCTGTCCAGATCCTTCCTGCCCGGAGCTTTCCTGCCCTCCAGCAGATCAGCACTCCTACACAACTTGCTGTTGACTGAGCGTGCAGCTGATCCCCTTGTCCAGATCATTGATAAAGATATTACATCAAACTGACCCCGATAATGAGCCCTGGGAGACACCACTAGTGACCAGCTGCCAAATTATTTAGCTCCATTCACCACCTCTCTCTGGGCCCAACCATCCAGCCAGCTTTTCATCCAGAGAACACGTCTAAGTCATGGGAAGCCAGTTTCTGTGAGAATGCTGCGGGAAACCATGTCAAAGGCTTTACTAAAGTTTAGGTAGACAACATCCACAGCCGTTCTCTCATCCACTAAGTGGGTCATCTTGTCACAGAAAGAGATGAGGTGGGGCAAGCAGAACCTGCCTTTCACAAACCCAGGCTGATGGGGCCTGATCTCCTCGTTGCCCTGCACATGCTGCATGATGGCACTCAAGGTGACCTGCGCCATGACCTTCCCTGGCACCAAGGTCAGGCTGACAGGCCTCTAATTCCCCAGATCCTCTTTCCAGCCCTTCTTGTAGATGGGCATCACATTTGTTAACCTGCAGTCCTGGTTAGCCTGGTCTGCTGACCGATTCAGCCAGGCACTGCCCCTGGCTGGCTCCCTCACCAGCTGTGTCAGGAAATTATCTTCCACACACTCCAGGAGCTTCCTGGACTGCTTCCTCTCCTTGTGTTGCATTTCCAGCAGACCTCTGGTAAGTTCAAGTCCCCCACGAAAACAAGGGCTAGCGACTGTGAGACTTCCCAGCTGCTTACAGAATATTTCTTCTGCCTCCTCATCCCAGCTGCGTGGTCTACAACAGCCTCCCACCAGGTACCTGCTTTGTTGGCTTTCCCTCTGAGTCTTACCCTTCAACACTCAACTCTGATGTCACCATCATCAAGGTCATCTTTGCTAATGGAACTGCAGCCTATGACACAGGCTGGGGAACAAGCCTGTGCTTGGACATCTTCTCTCACTTCCCCAGCATTTAGGATCTAAAGTCTTCACCCAGCTCAACACCTGGGGCTATGGGATTGTCTCATCTATTCTTTGTTTGTGCATGAGTGCCTGGGAGATGAGGGGATGTAGACACTGACCAATTTATTGCCAGGATTAAAAAACTGTGCAGAAGCAGGTGGTCAGCTGGAATTAAAAAGACACACGGGACAACTTACAAAATCATGCATTTGGGAGTTGTGCTATGCATGTTATGAGGGCAATAGCACAGGAATTCTGTCTCCATGTGTAAGTTAGAGTTTTTCACAGCTCTAACCAGATGAACATTCTTGCCTAGCTCTATGGAGACTGATTTATACACATTTTACTTCCATTCATTATTCTTCTCCGTATTTCCATATTTTATGCCTGTACTTCCTTTCAATCTTACATCTGCCTCTGCTCCACATTCCTCTCTTCACAAGCAGTCTTCATGCTTGGTTTTGCTCCCCAGCAAAAAAGCAAGGAATCCTTCACTGAAATGACAGAAATTATAAGCAAGGAGATAATCCCCCTCATTGCCGCAAGTCAGATTTTGCTCTCTTTGCCCATGCAGTCCTCTATGCCCAAGTTCTATTTACCCACATTTCTTTTCCTGCTACGACATGCTAATACACCATGTTCAGTCAAATATTGTTATTAATGGGACAGCTGCACACAGTGAGACAGTACAGTAGCACAGCATTACTTCCTATGCATACATTTATGTTACTTATGGTTGTCAAGGTGCATGTTTACATGAAACTCAAGGTTCAGCGCAGGGAAAGGCTTGGTGAAGAGGTTGGAACAATACCTGAAGAGGAGGGAGAATTTTATAATCCTTAATGAAGAAAGCTTGTGAATAATTCAATTAAGTGGCTTGCTGAAAAGACATCAGTGTATCCACAGAAGGGAAAGGAAACAAATGCATGAAGAAGTAAGCTCTTCTCCAAGGAACCCAGTCCTTGACTGTAGAGCTGAAGCTAATACGTCCTGCCCCAGAGCTGGGTACTGGGGAAGGCAGGCCTTGTGGATTTCAGCAGGGGATAAGTACAGTAAATGTGCTCTTTCCTGGCTCCCTCCAAATGGAGTGGTGTATTTTGGCTTCTCTAAATAAATACTCCCATTTGCTTAGGCTGACTGTGCTTGAGATAATTTTGAGAGAGCTGATGAAACACATCAAGGCTATGCTTTTGCACGATTGTAAACCTTTAAACTGGGATGCTGGACTGTCTCTACACTTACCAGCCCTGTAATACATATTCTGAGGGCAAGAGGAGAACAATAGGGTATGTCTCTGATTCTGAACAGCTGGCAACACTGGAACCTGCAAGAATTAAATGGTTTTAGCAGTGTGCTAGCCAGAAAGTGGTCTACTTTGTGACAGGGTAGTGGGAAATGTTTTTGTCAGCATGTCCTTACAGAGTTGCTCTGAAAGTCTCCTTTCTTGGTCCAACTATGAATTACATTTCCAAGGAACTGTGGGAAATGGGAAGAGGTAGGGGAAACTATTTTAGGTGCTTAAAATCCAAAACCCTTTATCAACTCATTAAGAGAAGCAAGCAGCAACTTATTTCTATTCACAGGTGTAACTCTGCTCCCTTCATTTTCCTCCCTGGCTCAAGACTGACCCCAGCTTCACTCATTTTCAGTGGTTATATGGAAAAGTTACACTGAAAGTAATAATCAAGTTTTATTAATAAAAAATATAATAAAACCTAAGTTTTTCCAAGTATAGAATAAGCGGTATTGAACGGTACATAACTACAGCATGCTCATCATTCTTTATCATCTACTGTATTGTCAGGCTCTAACCTGCCCCAAATAATCACACCAATAAAACAAACTACATAGATAATCGGTGTTGTCAATTATTCCATACAGAACATCATTGAAAATGGGCTCACAAAGTACACAATTACATTCAAACACCAAAAACTGGAAGAGCGAAAACATTTAACAAACCTCAGCTAGCCCTTTCACGCCCACTGTACTGCTTGCCTTATCATTCTCCCTCCCCCCACAAATAAGGACAGTAAAAAAAAATCATTAAAATACCTTTGAACTTGTGAAAGACGGCCCATAGCTCAGCAATGTCAGTGGCAAATGTAATGTCTGTGTCGAGGACAATGACTCGCTCAAGATTGGAAGGTAGAGTCTTAGTCAGAACCAACTTCATCAGCCCGTAAATCCCAGAGTAGTGTTTGTTGGGGATCCAAGACACTTCAGACTTGACAGGAAATGGGAAGTGGGAAAGAGGAAGAAAAAATAATCTTCATTAGAAAGAGAAACTTTTCCTGACACTAGTTTCTTGCACTAGTGGAAGATCTCTGAAGTGGAAAGTCATCTAAAAGTCTGTTTTTAAATTTACTTCAGAAGCTCTGAAATACACTATTGTTTCTGAAAGCTCGGGGAAAAAGAGTTCTTAGAGGCAGCCTCTTTAAACAATATAACTAAAATTAGTTGAGCCTTTCTGGTCTGGTAGAATTCATTCTGAGACATCCATGTGTCCTGACAAAACTGAAATACAATTTTAGTCTAAAACTTCAGGTATATTGTACATTACCTGCAAAAAAATACGTGTTAGTCATTCTCAAAATTTTCTCTGATGCAGAAGTAACAAGCATAATATTTTCCTTATATTTTTTATAGATTTGGCGGTCAGAATTTCAAAAGGCCACTCATTTGAAATAATGGGCCAGATAATTGCAAAAAACCCCTTGTTTCTTACAAACTCAAATTTTCCTCTAGCCTTACATCTTTAACTTAAAGCTACTGTGATTACACAGACATGCTCAAAAGTCTAGAAAGTGACAGAACATTTTTAGCCACATTTTTTAGTTTTATGTATTGAATGTGGCAAACTCAGGCATTTTCATTTCTTCAGTAAGGGCTAAACAAAACATTGTACAGCTTCTAAAATGAAGCTGGGAGACAAAATTCTGTAATGGAATTGGCACTATTGGCACCAGGATGTTCCACAAGCTATGTTTAGTTTTCTCTCTGTTTTCTTCACAAAGAAAGTATCAAAAGTTTCTGCTTAAAGTGGGATACGGAAGTTTTTGAGAAGTTCCTATTTCCCTGTCTGAAACTCCTCTTGTTTGTTTTAACATCCACTGCAATTCCCAGATTTTAAGTTTTCCCTTGAGTTGTGCTCCCATTAACTTCAATCAGTATTTTGTCTACAGGGGACTTGAGCGAGACAGATTTCAGGATTCATCCTGGCCTGTTACATAGAGAAAGTAGGCAGAAACTCTGTAGTCATAAAAGCAAGGAGATCTATTCTGTTGGTTAACTATCTCATATCTATTCATTGCTGTTATAAATTTTATTAAATGAAAAAACATTTGCACAAAATAAGTCATTTCCCCCAAAATCCTTAGAGAAAACCTTCTGTAAAAGTATGTGTTCCTACATTTGGAAGGTGGAAGCGTGGTTGAAGAAAGGCTAATAACAGGTGCTTAGAGCAAATTTCTTTCTGAACATAAAGTAACAAGGCCTCTGATGATATAAGCTGACCTGCTCTATTCCCTTTAAAATGGCACACAACTTTTCTCTGTATTCTCAGGATTCCTGTACTAGGACAGAGCACTCTCCCACTACAAAGTTCATTAAAAAGACAGAGGGAAGTAGAGCAAACCTTTAAGGAGAAAGACAAGAATTTCAGGGAAAAGGCAGGAAAAGCAGGTTATCATAAAATAAAAACAGAAAGTGCAAACTGAAGTGTGAAGCTTTGTTTGGTTTATTCAAAACTCAATGCTCCCCAGAAATGCCTTCTGTGTGTAACAGAGATAATTTCAAATTCACACCCTCAAAACTCTAATTATTTGTGGTCCCTGCTCTCCCACATGGTGGCTTTAGGAATGGACCATCACATCAAGGTGTCAGCAAAGCAAAGGAAAGCGAAGCAAAGCAATATCTACTTTGCTTCTGCGAACTGTATTGTTCTGAATCTGCCACTTGATATCCTTGTGCTAGACCAGTCATACCTGACATGTTAAAAGAGTCAGTCATTTTATTGACTTGAGTTTGCTTTTACCCATTGCTACATTATTAATTTTGGGTGGCATGTCCTTCATTATATTAGCTGAAATACTTCTCCAGAAAAACACACAGTGTGCTTATGCAAATAAGCCTAATAAGGTAGGGGTTCATATGTTGCATGAATAGGCTGACACAAGCAGGGAAGGTAAAAGGTGGCTGGAAAAGTAAATCACCTTCAAGGTGCAGTTATTTTCTTTGCTCTCAGGATTCCCCTTTTCTAACACCACTGCCATGTGTCACTGCAGGGAAGGAGCCCTTGTCTGGCAGTTCCTTCTGATCTGGCCCACAGACGCCAAAAGCCTGCCATCCTGAAGCCTGATGTCTGAAAGGATCACTTCTAAAAATGAAAGGGGCAGCCCCTATTCCAAATGGTCCCTCAAAGCTGGCTGGCACATGTTGGATTTGAGGATATGTTGAAGCTGGGACTCTCAATCTGTTCAATTTATCCACAGTTTTCTCTCCTGTGATGCAGAGTTAACTAAGACACAAACAGAGATCCTAATTAGTCCCCAGCATAATTTCTTCATGGCTTTGCTATTCATGAATAATGTAACAGTTCCAAATTCATGTTAAGGAAAACTCCTGACGCTACACAAGAGTACTGTGAAGGCTCACTCTCTGGGTACTAGATGTAGTCTCATGAGAAGAAATACACAGGTACAATGCGGAATAAGTACTTAGTCCTTGTCCTAGTTTTGAACAGGACCTGGAGGTTATTCTGTATCACCTCAGATCATTGCTGGGGGCAGGGGGAAAGGATTCTCTGTCGTCTAAGAAGGGTGTGGCTTCTGCTCAAAAAACCCCATTTTTCTATATACTGTCTAAATACTTTCTGTAAGTTTTAATACAATTTTGTTTCTCTAGCATAGTTAAAATGGCCCATATATGGCATGTTTGTGAATCATCTGCTAACAAGCTAGATCAGTTTCCTTCAGAGAACAAATATTCCTAGAAGATACGTCAGGAACATTAAAAAACAGTCAGTAAAAGAAGAGAGCAAAACAAAACTGTGACATACTTTGCCATTTGTATAATTCCCAGTTGAGCAGAAATAGCACACCTTGGATCTCTAGTTCTCAAGATCTGTATTTTTGTTCATGAGAGTAGAGTACAGAAAATCATTTAGCTGGTGCTGACATTGATTCTTTTAAGTGAAATAGCATCTATTCACTAAAGGTCTTTCATCAGAACCATCTTTATTCTTTTCGTAACTGAAGACTGAAAACACACTAAATTATCTAAATTATTTGAATATAAAAATCACGAGCCCGTGAGTTTTCATGCAGCACATAAGTGACCATCTGGTCAATGCCAGAAAGGTGGAAGCAACAGTCCCCATGTTCAGCTATACTTCATGAGTAAGTTGTCTTCCCTAAGTGTGCTCTATCTCTGGGAAAAGCTGACTAAATCACAGTTGCAGTACACAGCCTGACTCAGCTTTCTCGCAGTTGCTACCACTGTATAAATGTTCATTACAGTTAGCAAAAGTGTCGTTTTTAAAAGAGAAGTCTGATACAGACATGGAGCTGAAAATCAAGTTTCCCTGTTTCCTTGACTGAGACAGGAGGAAATGGTGGCTCGTTCTCTCTTTGTGAATGAATTGTACAGTGACTACATTCCCAAGCATTTAGGTATTTTTATTTTTAAAAACACTTGAGTCTTTTTGCACACACATTACGATCCCAAAGCACAACTCTCATACCAAGTCATCACAAATATATCCAAGCCAGTCTTCAATGCTTACACTGTACTTCTTCAGGGAATTGTGTGGTTTTTAAATTCTTTTTTAATATGCTCTTTTCCTCAATGAACAGATGATGGGGAAACTTGCCCAGGCTTCCCAGGTGAATACTGACTGCTCCACAGCTGTAGGTGAAGTATCTGTACAAGGGCAGGTCACCCTTGCTTGTATTAGCTGTCTTACCTTAGTGCTTGTTCACATACACACAGAGTGAAGCATCAGAACAGTAGCAAGCACAAAAGCAGAGGAAAGCTAAACTAAGGCTCTATGGGACTGTAGGACAGTACATGCTTCTCTCATTATCTTCTCTGAAGCTCTGGAGGTTGACAGCTTAACAGCCTGATTTGCTACATGCTTCTTGGGATTGGGAGGTGATATATAACAGTACCATTAAAAAAAGCTCTCAAAAGTTTTAGCTAGCAACTGCATAAACTTAAGATTGTATTTCCCTTCTATAAATAAAAGTTTCCCTTCTAAAAGCATTTCCCCCATTAATGACTTCTGATTACCTCCCTACCACAGGAAAATTCTATCCTGACTTTTCCTGATGAATAGGTTGTACTCCATACATCACAAAATCACAGAAAAAACTTGGAAGGGACCTCTGGAAGTCATTTGGTCCAACCTCCCCCTGGCAAGCATGGCCACCCAGAGCCAGTTGCACGGGACCACGTCCAGATGGCTTTTGACTATGTCCAAGGACAGGGACCCCACAATCTCACTGGGCAACCTGTGCCAGTGTTCAGTTACCTCCCCTGATCTGCTGTCAACTTTTCCTCTAATGCAGTCATTGTTGCAAGGGCAAATTCCTGGCTCATGGGGTAGTTCCCATGTGCAAGGTTTTGCACTTCTTGTTGAACTTCATGAGGGTTCTGTCAGACACCCTTCTCTGTTAAACAGTACTTCTTTCCATTTTCTTAATGAAATTCCTCACTTTCCCACAGAATATATGGCACCACAGCACTCTCTGAGCTACAAGAAGTGCTTCTTGCTCAGCATTGTAAGATGGAATTTTGGATGATAAAGTGTCTTCCATGGCAGCATGTCCTTTAACACTTTACCCTGGAAAAATGCAACCTTCAATAGCGTATCGATTTTGTCACTACATTCACTGCATCTTCCTAGATATGCTTGGGGAAAAAAAAAAAATCAATCAAAATAATCCATAGCTATGACATAGCATCCCCTTCCCCACTCCAAATCAGACACCCTTGCTGCTCAGCTGACTCCACCAAAGCACCACAAAGGTCAGTGCCTTGCAGGAGCCTGTAGGTCAGGCTGGCTGGGGTGATGCACCAGGCTGAGAATCAGCAGCCCCGGAGGCACAAGGTGCCACTTGCATCCCTCCTTGCCCACCCCAGAGGTGGGCTCATAAATGGGATCAAACAGAACCCAATTCCACCACCATCCAGACTCAATGGCTGCAGATTCCCTGTGCTGGGGAAAACAGCCAGCAGCAAACAGAAGAACTCAGAAAACAGGAAAGGTGAAGGGAAGTAGAAAATGTAGTCTGTAGATTTTGCCTCCCCAGAGCTTTCATTCTGGGTTTTACCATTAAAAATATCTGGCATCTAGAATAAACTGATTAAAATAAAGAGAAATGTGAATCAGGTTTTGTAGTGAATGACTCAATGGAAACATGGATATCCAGAAGTATTCAGCATCTACTTGCTCTTACCAACTTCAACACAGGCACTACCTTCCTTGAAAATTGCATCAGTCAGATGATAAACTAACTTCAAAATCTTAAAAAAAGGCAAACAGAAAAAATTCCAGGCCACAGCAAAATCGCAGTGTTTTAAATCTGCACAAGTTGTAGCTGAATTGTATCTGACACTGATCTGAAAACCAGTGCAGTGTGCATGGTGAAAGAACTTACAGCAGGAGGGATCTCTGTGAAGGAAAACCAACCAAAGCCTTTTGTAGCTGCTGCCTTCAGGCAGCCCTTACAAATGTCCCAGGCATGGGAAACAACCCTGAAATTCTGATGTGTGAATCAGATAACAATACAAATTGCTATTTCCTCAGATTGGATAAATAACTTTCTAGACGCAGCTGACAACTTGTTTTCACAGCTTTTTCATTACTTGCTTAGTGCTTTGCTGCTACTATGAACACTACAAGTAGCAAGATACAGTTTTTTTAAATCATGTGGCCTTAATTTAAGATAAAGCTAACAGAACTGGGGCTTTCATGTCATTTCTAAACTGGAGGAAAATAACTGCCACCATTTTAAGGATGATCATATTTTGTGATTTGCAACATAAAGCATAAAAAGAAGGGGTAAACAAACAACATTGATTTGCTGGCACAGGACAGGAAGTTTTCTTCATGCACAGTTTTTCTCATCACTGTTTTTCACACAGGGAGAACTTCATCCTGCTGTGAATATATGCCATACCTCTTCCCACATTCCTGAAACTTGAGTCACAATTCCAGCAGCACTAGAACTGCTCAGGATTAGTTCCAGGATAATCCTTCCTGTTTTACATTGACTGTACCTCACAATATCTAAGCTCTTTGCAGGGACATGTGACTGATCCCTTTTCTTACTGTCCTGCTTCCAGGAGAGCAGTACCAATACCATGTTGCTGAGACTGGGTTAACTGAATCACTGAGGAAGGAGACAAATAGGTTAGTGTTTAAATATGGATAAACATTCATGCCTGTCTTTAGCACATTTCTTTTTCACAGATAACAATAATAATAATAATAACAACCTAGATTGAGAGAGAGAAATCCCAAGTCATCCAAGATCCTAGCAGGAAGAAGATTACTGTCATCTCCAATAGTTTTCTCAGAAGGAATGCCAAAAGGAATCTCCTTGCTTCTCACCTTCAGAAAATCACTGCCTTTGCTCCATCCTTGTCAGGCATCCAGCAAACATTAACAGAAGAGCCTTATTTAAACAAAAATAGACTCTTCTATTAATGTTTGCCAGATAACTTGTAACTTCAACATTGAATTTAGCTTTTTTCCTGTGCAATTCACAGGTTTTGATCATACTGATATTCCCCCCCGTAACAAGTCCTTACTATTTATATGAATGGTTGTCAAGGAAACCAAAAATCCAGCAAAGCTGGGTAACTTTTCTAGATTCAGAATTTCTTGTTTCTGAGTATTTTAAGAAATAATAATAAGTTGCTCTAAGAAACAACTGTAAGGAGAAAGGAATTTATACATCTTTGCTAAAATCATTTTCCTATTTCTGCTGGCCTTTGTGGCTGTTGTTCTTACTCATCACAGAAGCACTGGTGACTTTAACAGAATTCTGTCTCATCTTTCACTTTAAGAAACAGATGCATCTTCCACACATGCATGCAACAAGTCTGGATACAAATAGCAGTGAGCAAAAAGGTTGAGATAGAAATGGATGATTATTTGAACCTCTGGGTCCTGGATAATGTAGAGCAAATGCAGAAACCGTGGAGCAAGCCACAACTGGAAAGGAAGATTAGATATTAAAAAGGCAGAATGAACAAAACCTCCCAAATCAGCATCAGCATACAGCAAAGGAAAATAACTGCAAATTAATTCTCATCTCTGTAGCAAAGTCCGTAACACAGTCTGACTGATGTTGAGGACTTTTTTTTCTTCTTTCTTTCTTTTCAAATCTCTCACCAATACACTCATGCACCCAAAGGGCAGAAAAGTGGGAAAAACCTGATTTAACGATGCTTCTTCAAAACAACTTCCTTAACAACAAAATTAACTGAGGGTACCAAGAGCTTATCCATGCTCTGTTTTTGGAACCAATATGCCTTATATGGCTGCAACTGCAGAAATAAAGTAAAACTGATGTGGCTTTTTTTTTGTCTCTGCCATTTAGGTAACAAGACATTCAGCCATACAGCTTCTTCAGAAAAGAAATGACCAAAGGGTAATTCACCTACTGGGACCTTTAAGGACCATCTCCCTCCCCTTAGGCATTTTGCTGGCTTTTCTCCCACCTTGTTTAGCCAAATCAAACTAAAATGGCCAGTTTCTATCTCAGTCCTTTTCTTTACTCTCATCTGAGACTTTCTGAATTTCTTCACTGTTTCTTGCTATCTCCAAAATGCTGAAAATGCTTTGTTTGCCTCTCTTCATTTGTGCAAGATGAGACTGCAGAACAGAAAAGTCTGGCCAGTCTCAGTTAGTGCTGTTTCTTGTTCCTTTTGGGCCTCTAGCCTCAACTCCAGCTGTTTTCAGCACAGCCATCAAGGGTGGAGGACCTACAAAAGTCTGAGCATCCTGAGAGAGGTCAGTGAGAACCAGCCAAACACCATCCTCCCAGAAGAGACAAAAGTAAAAATCTTCCCTAGAAGATAAGATAAAGCCTTTTTTTTTTTTTCTTCCTGTCAGTGAATGAATGAAAAGAAACAAACAAGCTGAAGTAGATAAAATGGCAGGAAGCCAGAGCTTTCTGCTCAAAGCTGATTGACAGGTAGATCTGGCTAGAATTTGCCCAGTGGTGAGAACTCATGGCTGCCCTTCTCGCTTCATCTGTACGGAAAGATAAGAATGATCAATTGCCCGCTTTAATTGCTAGTGAACTCAATCAACAAGCTCTTTGTGTTAATTCATCAGGGAAGATACAAATCCATGAAAATATTATCACTGTCAGCTTTTTGACTTAGGTAACTATGCTGGTACATGCACGTTAGCTGCAGCCATTCCATGCTCTAGCACATTTCCATGCAGCTCTTGGGGTCAAAGTCCAGAGGCACACAGCCTGTATTTTGCATGATGTCAGGATAACAAACAGGTGTCATCAAGATGCACCATCCAGAATAAAAACAATGCAATATCTTGCATAAACACATGTTATGTTGGATAAACAGCCTCAACTCAGTGACAAAAATTTATTTAAAGTGGGATTCTTTACCTACCAGAAAATCTTTTTTTAAGGATGACAAAAGAAGGTTGCAGAACAGTTACAGTGACTATTGCTAACCAAGTAATGCCTGGCAGGAGATTGCAGGTCTAAAATACTAGTTACCGTGTGCAAAAAAATCCCCAACCAGACACCAAAAATGCTGAGGGAATGACTTCCCACCCTTTTAAGCCTGAAAGATCCCCATCTTGTTCGTATCCATACAAAACAGTATTCAACACCCAGAGCTGCAAAATACAGAATCATACAATCATAGACTGTCTCAAGTTAGATGGCACCCATAAGAACCAAAGAGTGCAGCTCCCTGCTCCTCACAGGACTACCTCAAACTAAACCATATGACTAAGAGGAGTGTCCATCATCAGGCTTGAAGTCATCACCAGAGTTCACGAGCTTGGTGACATGACCCTGGGAAACCTGTTCCAGTGACTGACCACCCTCCCAGTGAAGAACTCTCCTGATGTCCTAGGATGATTTGTGGAAAGGATATGGAAATGCAGCTTCCACCAGACCTCTGACATTTTAACACAAAGTCAAAACATAGCAAATACATATGAGAAAAAGGACGCATTCTTCTATTCAGAAGATAATCTCTACCTACTATAGGGCATCTCACCAGTAAAATCACCTTTCTCCAGACTTAAACTGTTTCTGCCTAAAGAGTAAGAACAGTAAAATTTCAACAGCTGAAAATGCTGCACCAAAAAAATGCCATTAGTGGGTGGAAAACACATCGAACCAGTGGAATAAATGCTATATCCCATAAAGAACTCTTACATCTCTTATTTTCACCAAAAGCAAAGACTTTGCAGGAAAACAAATCATCCTCCATCCTGCAAAGTTGGAGAGCAGGTGAGTGGAACTTTTTATATCACAATTATTGCTTCATGGGAGCAAAAATTACGTAAAGCAGTGTTCTTTTCTCCAGCGGTAAGTACTATAATAGATCAAAACTTCTGGGGACTAAAACGCTCCAGGAATACATCTGGAATAAAACCAATAATAGAAGATAAAAAGTATTACAATTATGAACAAGCAAAACTAACAATAACCTAGTGTAAGAAGCAGTGAATGTGACAGGGGGCAAAGAAGTGTTCCTTTTCTTTGTTATTAGAAAGAGCTATGATGTCTCTCAAACAATGCAGCACTAAGCAGAGAAACAATCTGAAAAAAATAAAGACATTGGGAAAGCTGGGCTCCTTCAAAAGCAAGAAACACTGAACTTGAAGTTCAAGACATCAGTCTAGTTAGCTGCCCTGCGTCTGGTTAAATAGCATCAAATATTTCAGATAAGAGTGAATTTGCAGGAGTAGTGTTTAAATGAATTGTCCATGTAGTAGGTATGTAACTCTTATAACTTCTTGAAGTACTTCTTGAAACATCTGTGTGAGGGCTAAGACCACCAATGACACCCTAATTCCATGTAATTTTGTAGTTTCACCCTAAAGACCATCAGATAAAATTGCAATCAGACAGGTGGACACAGGTCCCAAATGTCTCATTAAAACAAAATAGATGGGACTATTTTATAGGCTTTCGTCTGTGTCAGCTAAAAACTGTGAAACTTCCATTCAGCTGTGAAAGGGGTAAAATCTGAAGTAATGGAGGAGTATATGGGAAAATTACCACAGGATCAAAATATTACTCAGTTTTAGTTTTTGTTTCTGAAAAACAGAGACCTAGACACCATCAACATAAGCTCAAAGAATGAAACTTTCACAGGATTAAATTGTTT
Organism: Corvus brachyrhynchos; assembly: GCF_000691975.1. NCBI lineage: Eukaryota > Metazoa > Chordata > Aves > Passeriformes > Corvidae > Corvus > Corvus brachyrhynchos. The sequence continues at coordinate 2,547,704 of NW_008238664.1, forward strand.
GATCTGAAACATGTTAGCTCCACTAAGAGAAATGACTCGAGTCAAATTACCACCAGTGGCATCTCATTAATAACCTTACACATATCTCAAAAAAATGAAACTGTAGGATTGCAGATTGACCCGAAAAGTGATACCTCCACTAACAGAAACAAAACTTCTCAATTTAGAAGTTCAAATGTTCTCGTACCAAGCTGACTCAAAAAGAGGTACTATCCATCAATGGCATTTCATTAACAATATTATTATAGATCCTCCCTTTAGGACAAGTACTCAAAACTAAAATCAGCCTGGACACCCTTACCTGGACTGAGATGGTTTCAGAAGAGCTATGAGAAGAGTGATTTCAGTGTGTGCTTGTGCTGTGCCAGGCACACAGCATGGCTTTGTCATTTTCAGTGCTGTGAAAACGTGTCACACAGAAAGGTGTGCCCAGACAAGGTGAACATCATTTTTCTCCACAAGAATGACTATTTCAGCCCCAGTCCTCCAGAATACATTGTACCTACACTGCCTGTTGAACTGTTTCACGGGAAGTAGCTCACATCTGATCTGCTGACCAGCACTTCCCTGAATACCAGTTGTTTCTCAGAAATAAGCCAACACCAAGTACTTCACAAATGAGGACATCTAACCATTTCAGCTCCCTGGTAGTGAATCAAGAATATTCTTGGGAGTCCTTGCAGACTCCTATTGTTTTCAGCTTATCATTCAGACATGGAAATACATATACTTCAGTTCTCTGTAAATCTAAAAGCAAGGATCACTTAACATTTTGGTAAGACGCTCGCATCAATACTGATCCTGACTAGGAATGCCTTGAACAGTCGCTGCTGTTCCTCTGTGAGTAATTGAGTGCCCTTTGACAGGGAGGTGTCCATGTGAGCAAGTGAAAAGCCATTAAGATCTAAGACCATCTAAGCTCTAGTCATTATATGTCTTCCCAGCTTTTTACCTGCAGGTGCCAAAGAAAGAAACTGTGCTGGAGCACAGGATGACTATTAACTCTCCCCAGCAAGTACAAGGGATATACAACCTATACCACTCATGCAGATCAAAGTGTTCAAATAATTCCTGTACATCCAAGGTTAGGACAGCAAAATGCTTTCATTTCTCATAGGTGGATGATAACGTTCTGAGAAAGCAGCTGTTGTAATGGGGATGCATGGAACAAGCTATAGCTGCAGAAGTTAGTTCGAGACATTGTGTCTTCTTTAGTTTTTTTGCAGGGTATGCTTTTCAATTTTTGTCAAACTGAGTAATTTTTGGAAAATCTCATGTGCAGTTATTCATCTTTTTCTCATTCTCTGCTAAAATTGCCTTCCCTGGCGGTGCAGCACATGTTGCTGCAATGAGCAATGTTTAAGAAGCTGAATGCCAAACAAAAATCCTTGCTATTGAAATGTCACAGTCAGCTACTATGATACAAATGTGGGTGATGCTAAGTGGAAGAGAGTTGGCTCCTTATTCCTCGCTCCACATATGTTACACAGAGCAGCTATCCCATCTTCCTGGTGGACGTAGAACAGAACAATTGTACTGCTTTTCCCTAGAATCAAGAAAAAGGTGGAGCTACAGAGAGACCCACAGCAATTAGAACTCAGTTATAAAACTGACAAAGAACTCCAATGCTTTTTCAAAGCACCAGCAACTGCAGGAAAGTACAAGGGGTTTACAAAGTCGGACATGAGGCTTTCTTCTGGAATAGCAGCAGAAGCACTGCACAATGTAACACAGGAGGCAGACTGGAACCCTTGAAAGAGGCCCAGGAAATACTGCACCTTCTTGCATCACACTGGGCTTCATCTCAGTAAACAAACTAACAGTTCTAAATCTCAAATCCACTGACAACATTTGTAAATCTGAAGAAAAATTACATAAAAATCTGCAAGAAACTATTCCATGTTTGTTATCTTGCCTTCCTCCACAAAGTCAGCGGTGAGGCTGCTCATGAAAGCTACATGCCACTAAGCAAATGACAACTGCTGAGTCAGAAAGGCATTATGAGTCCCATTATCATGACCAATTTCTGACCAGCCTCAGCGACTTCCACGGTAGTTCTTTCTGATCACCTCTTTAGACTAGGCAGAAATTTAAGACCCAGTTTGATTTTATGTAAAATTACTTTCTTCATATTCTAGGTCTGAATAATAATGGAAAACACATCTAAATAATAGTCTTCAATGTCACATGCCTCGTTTGCTTTTTTTTGTGCAGAAGAGGGACTGGGAGGGCAGAGAAAATACTGCTTAGGCTACTCAGTCTGCATGGATAGATTATGACCTCTTCACAAAGGTTCCAGTGTGCTGGGGAGTTTGAATTGCTATCTGTTTCTTGGTGTATACTAATTTCCTCCCAAACACTCTGAAGGAAAATATCTTGGCTTACAAAACCTGGTCTGTTAATGTCCAGTCATCTGTACTGAAAACCACAGATAAAAGACCCCGTTCTTAACATGGTAGCACTGTGTCAAAACCACAAGCATATTTCATCACCTGAGACTTCAGGTCTCTAGTATTCAATATGTCCATAAGCAAATACACAAAATCTCAATTATAAAGTGGAAATTCAAGTTAAAACTAAGCCACGCAAGTTATAGAAATCTGTAAAATGTTTTGATTGTAGACTTAGTTTTTCAAAATCTTAAATCTGCATATCTAAAAAAAAAATTAAAGAGAAGGGAAAAGGGCAGGAAGAAACAGCAGTCTATGCCTCTTACTTCACTGACGTGCAGTAGGCCAGTTTACAGAAAGACAAAAGGCTGGTGACATGCAGGAACACTGCAAGCTCCCCATAACACGTGCCAGTTTTAGATCAAATCCTCAATGCCACAGAAACACTTTAATTTAATATTACTGCTACGTAAATGAATGTAAACATAAACAAATGCTGGGTTTCTCATTCTGTATTGCATTAATAGCAATTAGATCTTGCATGTGAAGTGGAAAAGAAACGAAGGAAAGTAGTGTACTTCTGCCTTACAACTCTATGTTTGCCTCTGAGCCATGCAGTGAACTACTTAACAGATAAACAATCCTGCACTGCCCTTAACAATATATAATCTGCATGCAGTGCAATGCAAATACAATCCATGATAATTTAGGGATCAGTCACTATTACTGTGAAATAAATTGTTATGGATGGCTGCAACATCCAGTGGAACTTCTTGACTAGGAAGATGGTGGAAGGCAGGAGAATGCTGACCAATTTTATTGTTCAAGGCTTTATTGACACTGTTATCATTGTCACCCTCTTAAGCTGATGTGAAAAACACCAAGCTAATAATCTGTTCGTCAAATACACTCTCATATCTCCCCCACTGCCAATCAGAATCCTTCTCTCCCATGCTCAGCAGGTGGTATCTGCTATTCTGTTACAAGTATTTGTTTGATCATGGTTCCAAAATTGGTATCTGGCAATGTACAGTACATACAGCCCTATCACTGCTATCATTCATTGGAAGGGCTTCTGCTGGCATCCAGAGATTTCGTGGCATTTGAGCTGCTTTTGGCCAAGACACTTAGAAATTGAGCATACTTGAAAACAGCTAACATTATTGGGATTTTGATTTAGAAACATTTCTGCATGGACAATACAATGTGCCAGACAGGACACTTGGTTGCTCTCTAGATGGTAAAGGGAGTCTCCATTGCAAGAGCTCTTACGGGGTCATCTTAGTTGGATTGGGTGAGACTCTCTAAAACATGTTTCTGTACAATTTTTGTAACCCAGCTGGCCTGTGGTCCTACCTGACCACCACAAGACAAATATAATGCATCACTACAGATTACCTTAGCCTATATACAAAACATTTCCTAACTATGTTAAGTATGTACAGAAGACTGTCCTATGTGATCATTTCTACACATGCAGGAACTGTTTGTATTGACTGTCTTACTCTTGCAAAATTGATTAACTTTGCAGCAGGAACTGTCTGTGAATATCTGGGACAGCCAGATTCTTTGCCCAGGATGTTAATCGACACGCTTAAGCATACAAACTGGTCTAGGCACAGCAGGGTCTGCCTGGGAAATCTCAAGAACTGTCTGAAATTCCCACTGGGACCGCTCCTGTAACAAGCTGTCAAATACTTCTTGTGCAGATGGCCAGCGGTTCCATCAATCACCTGGTTTCAACTTAGGCTGCTGTCTCAAACCAGCCCTTTATCTCATCTCTGCAGACAACAAACCTGGGAGTTCCTGGACCACTGTGGGAGTTTAAGTGCATTGGGGGTGCACATAGGCACAGCCCTGAGAGCCAGCTACACGACATTCATAATTAAAGAATTAAACTTTATTTTTCTGCTTAAATCTCACAGACCTTGCCCATTAGCTCAGTTGGTTAGACCATGGTGCTAATAACACCAAGGTTGTGGGTTCAATCTCTCTATGGGGCCTTCACTTAAGGGCTGGACTCGATGATCCTTGTGGGTCCCTTCTAACTCAAGAGAATTTTGTGATGTCTGTCCAAATGATGTAAATTTCTGACCTAGTGAACTGTTTTCAAAGTTCAGATGAAAGTGGCTAAGAAGTAACTCATCTCATACTTCAGTAAATGCCCAAAGATAGGTGATTTTTATGCCATGCATTACCCCAGTTTGGTTGCTCTCTCTGGATCAGACCACTGATTTTGACTGAGTGTGCAGACTTCAACATTTCTGACATGAAATCACCTAACACAGCACTGGTCTATTGTTTCTGGGAACAGTAAAAGCTGGAACACTGTCCATATTCCAGCAAAAAATAGAGTTTTTCACATTTCACTTTCAGGTAAAATGTTCATCTCCTAAAAAAACCTATTCACCATCCCTTCAAGTTCATAAATCAATTGCAGCACAGGTGGGCTAAACGACTTAAAGGAGATGGCTTTTCTGCTCTATCAGTGATGAAGAGACTGCGTTATCTGGGCCATTTACAGCAGACCAGGCAACTGCTCATTCTACATTCTACCTTCCTCAGCTCACCTGATGTTGTCATCAGTGCATCAGGCAACATCTGGGAAAATAAACTCACCTCATCTGTATTCCACCCATCACATACAGTACAGCCTTATCAGCTGTTCCTTCTGCTCTGGGACAGTGCAGATCACAATGGGTTTAATGCCTGTATTTCCCTGTGACTGAACTGACATGAGATTCCATGTTAAACAATGAAGGGTAGAAGCCAAGTGCCCAAGCTGCACATCTTGAATAGTTTGCTCTGGAGTTTCTTCACATGAGACTGAACTGAAAAAACCACAATATCCTGCAGCCTGATATTTGCAAGTCACAGCTGTAATGGATGAATGTTTCACAGGTAGTTTTTTTTCTTTCATTTAATGTTCAAAGAAGACAATTTTCAGTTATTTTGTGGGATGCATTGCTGTAACAAATATATCTACTGCATTAGGACCAAAGCTGACTAACATGACTAAAGTGATCATATAAAGCGAATTTACATTGCCAAGTAACTTTCCAGTTTGCAGTCATGGCCATATGTGGCCACGTAAATTTGGAAGAGTTATGTGTGGGCCATACTGAGCAGAGCACGAATGAAGTATGTAGCTGTAGAACAGTTCAATTACTGGCACCATTATCAGCAGTCCACACTTCAAGGATGCTTATTGCTGATTCCTAACTGCATGTAGCAAGTTTAGTTAACGGGACAGAGTTCACAATCTGAACAGCTTGTAAGTTGAGGGAGAGCTTTTAAGCACCCATCTATCTCCCTCGTGGTTATTGCCAAGGCAGTGAGGAGACAGGCCAAGTTATGCTGGGGAAGGTTACAAGCATCTTAGTAGAACTGGCTGTTAAAGTCATCAAACTAACTGGTTTAAAGAAATACATCCAGCAAGCTGCCATCTCAACTGTGCCAGCTCCTTTTCCTGGAAATGCCGTTATCTTGGCTCAGCTCCACAGTCAAGTATCCTCCTCTCCTGTCCCATCCCCTATCATGTGCCTCAAGCAAAAATACACCTTTCCCTGGCCATTCTTTCCTGTGCTCCATCCCTCTTCCAAGCAGGCTGCTGGTAGTTTGGCTGCTTCTAGGGAGAGAATGAATCTAGGCTCTTTGTGGTGCAACAGGAATGTGAACAGCTGTGTCACCTTGCAAAAGGAAAAATAAGTCCTCTCTAAATTTTAAAAGGACCATCTGGCATGCTTAATTCACAGCAGCAAAGTAGATAGGTTGGTTTGCTGGCCTTAGAAATTCTGATATAATCTATGGTACCTTGTCTTCTCTTTCTTGCAATGAAGTGTCCAGTTTTCCTCTAAAACCTGAGAGAAAACAACAGCCACAGCCAAGCCTAATTTTCTATGCCTTCCTTCAGGACACTGATTGCTCAAACTCCAAGTTAACAGCATGTATTTTAAGAGCTGCAGGATATGTTAAGAAACATTGCCAAATACCAAATATTTTAGTCTCCAAATTCTGCCTTTTAAAAAATTAATATGCTAGTGGAAACTGTTGTCTGAATTCTAAATAGCTACTTGAAAATAAAAAAGCATCCATACTATTTATGGAGGATCTAATATTATGTGCTCCCTTCCAGTGTTTGAGCAGAACAGGAGCAGAAGCAGAACTTTTCCCAGGACTTAAGGGCTTATTCTGACATGTCAGCTCCTGCTGCATGAGAAGGAAGATGCTGGAAGCTCATACATACCCAGTGGGAAAAAAACAGACATGAAAAAACCAAACATGAAATGGAAAGTTTTCTGTAGCAGCCAAAATGTGCTCCAAAACAACTGAACATTGGTGAATGAAAGCTAAGAAGAAAGTTCTCATGCAATTGCTCAGTCTAAACCCTTTTACAAGTCAGGAATTGGTATTGATTACAGGTTTAAAAAAGAACTACGGAGGGTCATTTAACTGAAACATAGAGTATACTGTAACAGTGAATCCATAGATCACTTCGGAGAAAGACAGACTTTCTAGTAAACATTCAGCATCAGCTCTATGTTTTCTTAACACCAGGCAGCATAATATAGCTCCCAAGAGTGCAGGTGAAATACACGAACCCAAACCAATCATTAAATCCTCTCTAGGGGCTACACAGGAAACAAATGAGATGAGCTCCTACAGCTGCCTGTAAACAGCTCCTCTGTTGTCTTTGCTAAAACCCACAGAATGATCTGGATATGAGCCAGCATCATTCCTGGCCTTTAAAAACTCTGTTTATATTTATAACTCCTTGCTCTCCTTTGGCAGTGTCTGTCACATTCCCCTATGCTCAGTACTATATACTGTGGTTTTTTGGCCACTGAAATCAGGGAAATTGCTTGGTATGCAGCATGATGAGCTCTGAACAAGAGTGGCAAACCTGGGAAGGCCTATTTATGCCTATTATACGTGCATCCAGTTAGAAAGTGCTCCTCAATCCAAAGCCTATGGGTTATATACTATAGATAGTCTAGTGTGGATTTAGGTCACCAGTCATACAAAAATTAAGGCTGAGTGAAGAGGGATGGAGAAAACAAGTTTGGTCTGTAGCCTCATATCTGCTCAGTGCTTTGCCTATAAATCAGAAATTTCAGGATCACTGAAGTAAGCTCTCTTGGTTATTATTTACTTAACTAGATTGGACCATACCCAAATGACCAGAAGGAAAACACTAAGAGGTCTGTCTTCCCCAGCTGAGAGGCTAATTAAAAACCCTACAATTTGCAGAAAAGCACATACAAGATTTGTAAGAACAAACCTCCTCCTTGCTATGAAGCTGTAAAGAACAGAAGGAAGATCTCTGGCTAATTAGGTTAATATTGGCTTATGGCTTCATGTAGAAGAACCAATAAAAAATAAAACCAGAAACAAAGTACTTTTCTCAAGAATCACTTTTTTCCCTTTCCCATCTCTTTCTAAAGCTTTTTGTATTCAATATTTCACAACGTGGTGTGCTTTGAATTTACCCCTTAGTACTGCAATTTGCTACCTTTTGTTTTTTTTCTTGTTTCAGGTGCTGTTCAGAACAGTCTGATAAGTCATACAAATTACTGCCACGAACTCCAAATGATGAAATCTGAATACTTCATTCTACCTCCACAGGTAAAAAAAATACAGCTCAAAATCAATGCTGTGGTTCCATGTTCTGAATTAAACTTTTTAACTATGAAAAGACAATTATTTTGAGTAAGTGATTTTTTTTCCCCCTTTGAACTCTTTTCATATTCATTCCTTTTGGAAGGGCATTCAGACAACAAAGGTAGCTATTGTACTACTGGTAGCTCATCACAGCATGTGTACTTAGGGTGTCACACACCTGTGCTTAAGGAATGCAGGGCAGTTGAGTGTTTCCAGAACAGATTTGGGCTTGATGAATAAGACACTTTAGATTCCACCATTGCTACTAGGAAGAAGTACCCTTAGAAAAACATAATGGGACCAGATGGACAGACAGAATCCTCTTGAGAGCAGGTAAAATTCTAAGCTGCTAAACAACATATTCCATTAGCAGAGAAACGGTGCTGATTTTAGCCATTTAGCATCTTCTAGTTAAGTGCAATTGGGGCTACAATCATGTCAGTTAGAATCAATTGTCATCAGGGAGAGTATTTCAGGTAGTAGTTCCCCTGCAAGTCACCAGCCAAGGGAGATAAGTAACAAAGCATGACATCAAACCAGAAGTACATGACTGACACCTGTGTCTGTGTGTCTTTACCTTGAGCTCATCTGCATCATAGAAGTCTATGCGCACAGCAGGGACCATCCATGTCTGGAACAGAGTTGCCAGGATCTGTTTGGCAATTGCATCTGCAATGAGGTGGAAGTGGAGTGGGTTTCGCCTGATATGAGAAGGGAGAGAAACGCATTAGTTCAAAGGTTTCCAATTCCTGTTCTTAAAGGACAACATTAGAATTTACAAAGCTTTACCTAAGACATCAAGTTTGGAGTGTACAGCATGTCTGGTGGAGTCCTGCTCTGTAGCCAAAATACTGAGACACAATTTGAACACACATGACAATAGCAGAAATATTCAATCAGTTTCTGGGTGGTTATAAACATACAGACCCTTTGACTTCAGTGGAATGTGATTATTTGTAACAGCTGAGAGTCTTGTCCCTTGCACCAGCTCCTTAAAAAAAAAGGCCAAGTTAATCTCCCTTTGGGGACCTGAGCTCTGGAAGTGATTGCTTTCAGTTTCTAGGTGAACCTGGTAATTTATCTTTGTGGTAAGAACAGTGTCTGTGGAGAAATGAGGGTGCAACGGAAGGTTAAAAAATAACCTTCCACAGTTCTTTTTGAATAAGGTTAAATTCTGGGACCCTTGAGTTTACATAGAACTTTTCTTCAAAGCAAACATGGGGAATCAACAGCTGTCCCATAGGAGCTCAAACCCAGATGTTTCAGGTGAGTGCCTTCTAGCCATTCACTGCCATAGTGAATAGAATGGAGACTGCAAATAGCACCAGATCCTT
>NW_008238664.1:2557128-2567593 GCF_000691975.1 Corvus brachyrhynchos
AGGAATGGTTACAGAAAGGCAAGAGGAAAGGAAACATTTTACTTCAAAACACCAGATCTGGATTCACCTCTGTAGTTACAGGACTTGGGCTAATTGAAAAGCTTCAAATAAGATGGGTAAAGCCAGTATCAGTCAAAGTGGCAAGCTCTGACAAACTGAATGGATTTTCTGTATTAATGTGAACTTGGACTTCATAAATACCTCATTTAATTCCCTTATTTTTGAGGCATAGCAAGCAACAAGATATGATCTTAACTTCTGATAGGAGGACAAAAACCTGCCAGTGGAAGTCAGTCAAAAATTGTAGTCTTCCATGTTTATCCCTAGCTCAGCAACTTTCTCTGTCAGCAGAGAAGGACAGACTTTGCAAAAGCCACTAGAAGACAAATGGTTTAGACTAGCATTGGCTCAACCTCTCTTTGATCCCTAGAGCAGAACAGTGGATTCTAATTTCTATGGAATGGGTGTACTTGCTAATTGGTATTTTTCATCTAACAAGAGAAGTATTTAGTTTCAGATGTTGATTAAAGCAGAAGATGACTGATGCTACTACATTCTTCGGTGTGAATGAGAAGTGAGGAAAACTATGTTAGTTCAGGCCAATATACCTCCATCACATTTTTGGGCTTAACCCAAAAAATGAAGGGTTTTTTTCCTCCATTTTCTACATTAATGAACAATGTGTGCCTTCCTCTTTAATGTTTCTCTTCTTGCTTTGATGAGTAATACTGCTTCCCACTGAACAAAGTCCACAGGAAAATGTAAAAATACATGTAATGGTTCACATTATTGTAACAGACCCCTCAGCAGAAAGAGGAGATTGTTGTGAGAAGCAATGTATGACTGGATTTTGCAGTGTCAGAAATACTGCACCTAAGATCCAACCCAGCACCTGGGGTTGCCACTGAAGCTGCTGTACTGGCTTCAAGGACACTGTGGATCATGTTATGTGCTTACAGGAAAAGCAGGAAAGGGCTGGGTAGAGGCCTTTGATATGAGATAACCATGATGGCAGAATAAACCCACAGCTGATCTGCATTTAACAATATCCAAAACACTAAGCCACAACGTGCTTTTCAAAAGACAAAGGTCTTTCAATCTCCAGCTTGTCCTGGAGGGAGGAGGGGAGAGGGAAAGGCGTAAGCTGCCAGCTGCTGAGTGTCCCATTACCAAGCTAAAGGGAACACAGCAATTACATCTGCTTCACCAGCCCAGCAGGAGAGTAGAAGAGGACATCCTGGCTCATGCAGATTCCGCAGTAACCAGGCACCTTGCCAAGAAAAAAATCAGGAAATAGCGGTGATCAGGAAATACATCTCATTAGCAGAGACAAGGCCAAGAGAAACAAAGTACAACACCAGTGGCTTTGGGTACAGGCAAAGCAGTATCTCAAGACAAATAGATGTTTAATGTCAACATACACATCCCACATAGGTCCCTCTGCTAAGCAGGGGCTGAGCCTGGATTCTGGTAGGACTATTTCCCAGCAGGTGCTCTTCAGTAATTTCCTTCCCTTTTTTATTCCAGGGTTATTTATCTTATATTCTAAAGCAGAATAAGAAGAGCAAAAAAACAGTTAAAAAAAAAGAAAGCTCAGTCTTCTTTGAAATGATCATTTAGTTAAATGGAATTGATATAAAATATTTCAAGATGAAATGCACTAGTTGAAAAGAAAAAGTCTGACACAAAGACACTCAGATGTTCAGTAGCAGTTTATACTTATCTGAATGACCCAGAGTGTATGAAACTTAAATGGGAACAAGTGAGTGACATTTACTTTAGTTCATCTCCTACTGGGAGAAAGAAAAAAGGATAGCTGTACTCCCACACAGAAATCTCTTTCAAGTTGTTAGCCTCATGGTAAAGATTCAGCTGGAAGGAAAGTGTGTTTCAGAGGCAAAGCAGAAGATTATCACTTACAAAAATACATCCCCAAAACAGTATAGTGACCTGATGACATCTACAACTAAATGTGCATCAGCCACAGAAAATTTTACTCCAGACGAGATTTCAGTTCTGTGAAATGTGAGGTTTAGCACGGTGCTAGAAGCCAACAGTGCACAGACTCAAAGCTGGAAGACCTTCCGAAGGTAACTGTACTAGCATACACACAGATGCACAGATGACATCTTTCACCTCTTCTGCTGTCTGCAATATGCGAAGCCTAGAAGATATGGATTGCTTCAAAGTGTTTATGAAACAACTTTAGAAGCTTAAAGATCAACCAACATTCATTATAAAAGATGCAGAAGAGATTATGCAAGACAAGAAATCGTTCTCAAGAAATATGTGAAAGGGATGCCATAATTATCTGACAACATGATTGAATCACTGGCTCTAAGAATCAGGAGTGACAATCAGGATATTGTGAAGGATTCCACTGAAAGCTGAACTTCATTAAACTTGGACATTTTGCTCATTTTCCACTGGGCACATCAAGAGAAGTAAACAAACAGACATAGTAGAGGCTGGTTGTATCTTGTACAGATAGAAATCCCTACACTGTAACGGTGACAGTATATGCAACTATAGAACAACATGGGTCAATATATGGCAATTGTGATAAACTTCTCCCACAAAACCAACAGGTTTTGGAAAACTCCCAGTATTCATGTGAATTAGTCTGTTTGGAAATAAAGGTTTCTAGTGTCCCAGGTTTCAGAACCCTGAGCCCCAGTTTTCCAGATTCTTCGCTACAGAAGCAGCTATTGAAACAGCCATAGAATTTCTCCCAAGGTCCAGAAATACTTAATCTTATTTACTTCAATGATTTTGAACATTTTAATTTCTACCAACTACAACTTTTCAGTTTCTGCTACATGGAAAATGCTGATGCACTAATGTCTTAATGTGGTAAAATGTAGTTTCAAAATATGGCTATTTCCCATCAAGTGGAAACTTGAGGTTTTAAGTATTCTATTCAGAAAACTGCGTATCTTCATATACTAACTTATTTCCACTTATCTTAAGATCAGAACGCTATCTGACAAAGTAAACCATATGTAAAGAGCACACATTTATTTTCCTAAATTACTTTCCTCAAAAGTGAACAAAGGGAGATTCTAGACAAGATTTTCAAGCATGGATGCTTAAATACAGGCTCTCAGACCTAAATATAGGAGTTTGAATGAATGCCCTCATTTTCAGAACTGCTGAGGGCCTATAAAGTTAGTAGAATGAAAAGAAGTCAATAATTTTAAAAGTCAGGCCATGACTTTAGAAGTCTATTCCAAGGTACCCATTTCTCTACATTTTTTTCTTATCATGATGTCTTATTCTTGCATTTCAAAACTTCTTATTCTTCATCAGATTTATGATCTGCTTGCTCAAGCATCTGTGACCCTTTCTTTTCGAATAGCCACGCCAGAGTTAAATACAAAAATCTACAATTGAAAAAGGGAGTAGTGAACCAAGACTCACTCCTCCCTTCTGTACTATTCCATAGCTCAATTGTTAGTAATTCAAAAGGCAGCTGCTTGGCTGCTTGGTTACACAGTTCTCTGTCTGCAACAGAGGAATTTTATTTTCTAAGAATATAAAAAGGTCAGTAGCCCAGGGGTTTATTTCCAAAACCTACAGTTTATTAAGGGAAGCACAACAAGGTAATACCTTTTATATCTGTAACAAATGGTTACAAGAACTTCAAACAGGAATTATAAAAGGCAGTTTGGGAAACTTTTTTTCCTAATGCCCATATGACAATCCTTCTCTCATATGCGAAAAATTTTAATGTGAAAATCTTCAAGGATTTTTATACCCCTTGACACCAAGTATTGATGCAAACACTCCTCAAACTATTGGAGAGATCTTAAATAGACACTTTCTGCATCACTCATGGATCTTCTTGCTTTGTGTTAACTTACAGAAGTTCTTTGGGAAGTACTAAGAGATTTCATGGACAGATTTTTTTTAAACATTGCTTTCTCCATTATGCCACTATTGTTAGAGAAAACAAAAAGAAGTGTGTAGTATTGATGCATTTATATGGATCAGAGAAACCAGGTCATGCTTTATAGTTTTTGCCAGAATAATCTCCCACAAAACAGACTGACACATTAGAAAAGTTGGAAACACTGAAAGAGGTTTTGAATTCTCAAATTAACTCCATTAAGGCAAAGTGGTCTCCATGGAATATAGCCATTAGATTATATAAGCTTTAATTACCAGCCAGTGTTGACTTGTGACTCTTACTTGGAAATTACATGTCATCCTTTTAATTTAATTTAGATTTTCATTTCTTTTGCCTTATTCTACTTGTTCTAAGAAAAAAAAAAAAGTTCATTATTCATACAGCATTCTGTAACACAGCTTCATATCCTGTTCTTAAAATGCTCAGACATATGCTTAACTTTAAGGTTACAAGCAGCCTTCTTAAAGCAAAGAGGCAATTTAATAATAAAAAGCATTTGTCAGGTTGTCTGGCTTTTTTACATTCCTTACAAACTCCCACATTACTATGCCACTATTGTTGTAAAGTACAGCTAAAGAAGTAAATGCAATGACTCCTCTGAAAAAGAGGGACTGACATAGCAGAGGAAAAAAAAGGACACAAAAAACAACCCAGTATTTGCTGGCACAAAAAAGAAGTTAATTTTTTACAGATTGTCAGGCTAACCTAACTGCCAGAAATATGCTATAATTGTGTAATTTTGTATTTTTCTTAGTTTCCAAATGAAACATAGTGTTTAGCACGTCTTTGGAAAAGATAAGAGTATACTAAAAACCATTTTAGCTCTTACTCAAGATTTACCTGAGCAGAGAGAGAAACTATCTTTTCAATATGAAACTATAATTGTGGGTTGTTTCAGTGGCAATCTAAGGTTTACAATTTTCAGAAATGTAGTAAAACATTGAAAATCACCAATGTAACTTGGACCAATAGTTGCAAAAGATTCAAGGAAAGTTATCAGCCACAGGAAACTGCTTCAATTTTGAAAAAGAAATGCAGGTGCTTTTTAGCATACTACTACAAGCACTGTTTCCAAAAGCATTTGCACTTCATTCTGCCTTCAACCCACTATAATTAATTTTTAGTGTTTGGTCTTTTGGTTTGGAAAAAACTTAAGTTAGGCTGCTCTTAGGACACGGTGATACGAGATTGGCTTGCGCTAAACCAGCTCAGTGATAGTTTTTCTTCCCTGCAATGGCTTTATAAAATCCATCATAATTGGGAGCTGGATGTGCAAGAAAGGAAAGCGGGAAAGTTGCAGAGTAGGACTGAGTATTCATTCTACAAGCCTCCCTCTGTGCAGCACTGCCAATGCATATTTATCAGACTGCAAACCCTGCACTATCCCAGCTCTGCTGAGTCTCCTCCTGAGAACAGACTGTCAGTTATGTCAAACTGGGTGTTAAAAGCTGCTGGATTTTGTGGCTGGAGCATACGTTTTTCAAAGACAAAACTGGAATCAAGCTCCTTTATCACTGGGAATGAAACACATTTCTGAACTATGGTGCTCTTATACGGAATCAATCACACTACCCCTTTCCTCCCTTTTTCCCACTCTCTGGAACCTGAAGATAGGTATAGTTTCTCAAATGGTCTGCACAAGTAGCTTGCCTAAGTCTCATAATATATATGGTATGACTTGAATCTGAAACTTGATGGTTCTGGCCTGTGAAGAGCTGAAATGTTCAATATGCAGGATTTGCTGTACATTCATGCAAGAGAGAAGAGACAGCGCACTCCATCTATAGAAAATCCTGTAGCTTTTATCCTTAATGACCCAGCACTCCTGCTGTTTTGTGTCTCTATCTAGCACTCTAGCTCAAAGTTGGGGGTATAACAAATATGTTAATGCTCCTTGGGATTAGACTGGCATGGCCTCCTTTTCTCAGAGCTTTTCTATTAGAGAAGTAGGGATTTCCTACACGAGTAGGGAATTTAGGTATGTAGTTTTGTATCAAAATGCATGCTAAAACATGCCTTAATTACTATCCTATATAGAAATGGTAAAAGAAGGACATGACATATCCACGAATTCCAGACAGGTTAATTGAAATCAGCGTCTTAAAACAAACACCAAGTGAAGTGCAAGAGGACAGGTGAGGACATTAAGCCTGGTTGCTTTGAGGGCTCAGTTGTTTAATCAGTAGATTGGATTCAGGGTGTGTTGAAGGAAAAACAAAATCTCTATGACAATATGTTTGGCAGCATTATTTTTTCTGTTCTTGGAAAACTATATTTGAGATTGAATGTGGTGATCCTACAAATAAAGGACCAGTAGCCTAATTTAAGAGATTAGGACAGCAAACTTCTTGTTAAGCAAACTTCTCCACTGGAAGCATATGGTCCTTTCAAATGTCTGTTCTGCTTGGCTTATTGGACAATGCCAGCTAGGATGCACTCCCTGGTGCATATTATGGTTAGGAGAAGAGACATCTCCATGCCTGTTTTCAGTGATGACCCTCAAGTCAGAGGTAAACTTGATGCTGACGTCAAGAAGCATTCACTACCTGAATCAACCACTTCCAACTCTCCCAACTCAATCCTCCTAATGCAGTATCATGACCTGTCTCCATCCTTGACTCCTACAATTAAATAGATCCTAGCAACTAAAAGAAGCCTTCTTTCCAATCATCACCATTCCTGAAGTGCATACTAATCTCCAAGACAACATTGTTTGCACATGGCAACCAATGCAAGGAAACTTAGTTCTAAATCAATATTCAGCAGAGTTCGTTGTTTATTTTTGCTTATTCTGCATCCTTCTACACAACTGCCATTCCAAAGATAAAGATCCAAGAAAGGAGTGCTACTGAAGCATGGCCACGTAGCCATAGCATCAAGAGACGCTTAAGAAGCCTGTGTTTTCTAGAAGATAAGAAAGAAATGTCTGTAAGAAGCTCTGTCTTTTTTTTGAGAATATCTTCTTTTTGTAGCCAACAATTTAATGCCTAGGGAGAAAAGCTAGCTCTAGGCAGGAATGGACTTAGATTTGTCTTTAAGTATGTTCTGAGCAAACAAGGGAGATAGGTTATCTTGAATGTACTAACGTTTCATTAGCATACTGGACTTTATCTTGACCACCTCTGCTGAACTCGACAAATCCTTTGAGATGAACAGTAGGTGCAGGCCAAACAACAAATATGTTCTTGACAGAGGCAGAATCCATCAGACTTAGAAATACCAATATTAATTACCTTTGTTTTGGTTTAATATTTTAATTAATTATTATTTAATAATTTAGTTATATGGCAGAATTGTTTATAAATTTGCTAATAATTCAGATGAGTGGCTTATGTAAAACAGGGACACTTCTTTAAGGAACAAAGAGAGAGGCTGTTTAAACCTTTGAGCTGTGAGATTCCTATTATTTGCAGAACATTTGGAAACAGAGAGATTAAAGTCTTCTCAAAATGGATGCAAGTATTAGGATAGAAAAACAGGGAGAAGCTAACCACTAGGATAACTTGTGTCACCACAAAAGTGCAATTTTCCATTAAATCCCTTAAAAACAATTAAAATGGACAAAACTTCCCCACATCCTTGCAATATAAAGTTTACACTGAATAATTCAAACTTCTTATCAGAAATAGATACAGTTTTACATTTAAAAGAAATTTAACATTCAGAAAAATTCTGCATGGAGAATGACATGGATTTTTACTGTTTTTTTGCTTTTGTTATGTTTACTTTAGCATTGTTCTTCTGGTCCTACCCCTCATCTAACATGAACATGCTACCTCTCAAAAGACTTGCAAAGACTGTGCGTTGATAATGGAAGTTGCTCTCATATTTTGATTAAACAGTACTTACTGAGTCTTTTTTCATATTGGACAAGGTGAGTATTTACAGTATTTTATGAAGCTTACCAAAAATGATAAAATGGTGTACTAAAACCATTGTCAGGGAGTGGCTACTACAGCTTCCAGCAGGAGACTGGAGGCAAACATAAGGAGCAAAGTGTGGGACTGGAATGCCCCACTCATGCTAGATGCAAGAAGATACTACCACATGACATGAACAAGAGTCATTCACCCTTGCACAAAATTGTCTTTCAAATAAAGCAGCATATTGAAACTACCTCTTTAGCAAACTGTTTGTACTGTAAGCATATTTTATTAGTCTATTTGTCCTGAGTCAAACAGACTGATCACTTCCTTAATTTTAATCCACTTTCTGCAACATTATTGGAAAGCATCTCTGAGATTTCTAAACTGGACAAGGGATATACACATACACCCACACATAGCTTAATGTGAATTCTCTTTTTCTAGAGCTGCTGTCTATTAAGGGAATTGGTTATTTTGTTTTCATTGTACATTTATGCCTCTCAACTCTGGGAGCTAACAGTGCTAAAACCAGGTTGCAAAACCTTCTGAGGGGCTATAAGCAGCCATTCCAAAGCCAGAATAAATCATCTGAATTTAATGAAATAGTATACACTGACTATAACAGCAGGTTTACTTCAAAAACAAATGTCAAAATTGGAAGCTGGGATATTCAAGCAACCAGTGTGAACTTATCATCTACACCTGTGCTATAAACTGATACCAGAAATAGGATAAATTAATACAATGCTGTTTTTATCAGTATTTTACAGCATTCAGGAGTGTTCAGATGCTTTACAGTGAAGACAGATACTGTCCCTATTCCCACAATGCAACAGGGGTAGCAGGTGGATCTCTGATCACTCTAATTCATTGTAGAAATCTTCACACAGTTGAATCTATTTGTGATGGTCATAAATTAAATGCTTCATTCCTTAAAAAGAAAAAGGAACCAGGGAAGAGAATCTGAGTTTCGTTTGAAGTAAGAGAGTAAACCTGGAAAAAGCTCACTTTGTCATAATCAGATATACAATATACAAGAAAAGAAAGCGACCTTTACCTGTGAAATAAGACAGACTTGACAAGTGTGACAACATCCCGACTGGCATTGTACCCTGCACAGACAATGGCAACGTGGATAGTCTGTGGGAGAAAAGGAACAAAAAGAACAAAAATTAAAGCCTGCTCCTGTGTTCGTCCCTCCTTAAGGAGAGCAAACACTGACACCGGTGTTGTTTAGTGGTGCAATTGTTAAGAGATTCTAGTGGGTGTTTTGCAGCTGTTTGCAGCCTGCTTGAGGCAGTTTGTTACAAACATCTTAATTGAGTTATAGCACCATCATCATTCCAAAGTCATTACTATCCCTACATTACATCAGATGTTTGAACAGAATTGCATTTATTAGCTAAGACATACGTGTGCATGTAGGTACAGACACCCTCCCCAAGTAAGTGGCACACAAAATTCTGAGTATGCAAACATGCAGACATTTTTCATCTTCTGAACTAAAGTTTAACATTATGTCTGATAATTAAAAGCAGGTATGATCTCAGAAATTTTGTATTATTTCTGTCTTATGCGCAGCCACTACAGAGATGGTCTGTGACAACTGGTTTGCCAGGGCTGGATGCATCCCAGTGATGTGATGGGAAACAGGCTGTGAAGGCAAGAGGCCACCTCTCTCTGCCTGTGACTACCAGTATGGGCTGTACTGGGCAGGGTTAATGTGAAGTTAAATGCAACCCCCACAAACACATTCTCTCAACCTCGTGACACTGGTAAATTATCACTTACTCTGCGCCTTTTTACCTCCTTTTTAACATGAGTCAGAGATTTCCTCATCTCTTCAGGAGGAAAGGGAAAATTGAAAAGGCGCTAGGAGTCATTATTTAGGCAGTAAGTACTAATCTGAAAAATGCTATTATGTTACTCTGCTCTGCTTTTAAAATTAGCCATTTCTATTCCCCAGGGACAAAAAAAAATAATCCTAGCAAGTTCTGACTCCAGGTTCTGTAATCTTCTGTTTCTTAGTGGTCACAAAAATGAAGCAGAGTTCACCATGCTGTCTGCACAAAGCTGCCATTGGGGACACAGCTGTGAAACTGCAGGGAAGCCTCATTTGGCTTCCATTTGAAGCTTGGTTAGCTGGTTTCTCACACACACGGCTCTCATTTTCCACAGAATGCCCACTATGCTGAGAACAAATGAGGAATTCTGCCTCCTCACATAGTCATAGATTCCCAAAGCCTGGCTTGTAACAGAAGCACACTTGCACAAGAAGTGGGATGTGCTGGGCACATCTGAAGAGTCCCCAGCCCCATCCATTAAGATCGCCTGGTACAGGGCACAATTTGAATCATAAAACTGCCAAGTGGCTGTGCCACTGTAGAACGTCCACATGAACATCACAGCTGCCTCCAGCCGTAGACTGCTTCACAAGCTCAGGCATATTTAAGATCTGATGTTTTAAGAGGACTTGAATTAATAAGAAAGCTATCTGTCCAGAGAGGTGTGAGAAAGAAAAGATATTGCAGTGCATTTTGGCAGCAGCTCTGTGAGGTATTAGCACTTTAAATTTATGTTAAAGTCAATGGGAGCTGAGCTCAACACTTAGCAAAAATTGATTGTGTTTCTCTCTTGTGATAAGAGGGGAGAACAGAGGTTGCTTATTAATGACTTTTATTGCAGCAGG